>NC_090266.1:108962809-109147809 GCF_040414725.1 Anabrus simplex | reverse complement strand
TTCTAAATCCAGCATCATCATACACAAAGTCATACACAACTTAAGTATTTCCAGTGCTTAACACTACGGCTTACAATACTACAGGTTGATCTTACTACTAGCTTAATATTACAACACCGTCATATAGACTACAAATTCATACGACCTTAAATATTTCAAAATTTAACACTATGACTTACAACAACAACAACAACAACAACAACATTAGTCAACAACATTCTCTTCCAGAGATTTTCGGAAACAATCTTGACATGTTAACTTTGTGATTAAAATGAAAATTCCGTAAATTACAATCACAAAAGCATTTCCTCACACCAACTTCAGATAAAGTAATCTGGAAATACCGTGAAGAAATGTAGAGAACATCCGTTTGAACGATATTTACCTACCGGCTAGTAGCAAAATGAAACGGAATTTTGCTAATAAATCTGAAGCTCAAGCTCTGTATCATACTGGAATTCTGTGTGGCAAACCTTCAGCTTCAGTCGGTCCAAAAGAGAAAAGAAGCATACGGCAATCTCAGGTTCTTGGTAGTCGAGGAAAGAATACAAGCTTACATTCCTTCATGGAAATTTTTCTGCTGTCTTCATAACACCGACAAAACCACCCTATTGTTCTGCTTCTTTGATAGGAGAAATAAGGAAGTTTGATTTATGCTCTTAAGATGTGAGTTGTCGAAATACGGCGTTTTAACAATAATGTTCCTTTCCTACCTAGGAGAACCTTGTTTTCGCGTTATAGTTGAGCTCTTAGAATAAATATTGCATAATGTTACATAAAATAAAGATTATGAGTAAAACATATGGAACACAACAATAGAAAGATATTTGTTTCCTTCGTGGAGCTGTAAGCTCGCATTCGGGAGATGATGGATTTGAACCCGATCTTCGGCGGCGCTGAGAATGTTTTTTCCATGGTTTTGCTCACATTCACACCAGGCAAATACCGCTGGACCTGAAGCATAATTAAAGCCACGGACGCTTCCTTTCCCATCCCAGCATCGCCGAGATCCTACCCTGATGGTACTTCGTCACACACCTACAGTGGAACCGCGATATCACGAATCACCTCGGAAAATAAATTTTATATCGAGGTATCGAAATTTCGAGATATAGAAAAAAATACCGTTTTTTAGCATGTATAGAGTTGGCTGAATGGCCAGCGTACTGGCCTTCGGTTCACAGTGTCTCTGGTTTGATTCCCGGCCGGCTCGGGGATTTTAACCTTCATTGGTTAATTCCAATGGCCCCGGGACTGGGTGTTTGTGCTGTCCCCAACATCCTTGCAACTCATACACCACACATAACACTATCCTCCACCACAATAACACGCAGATACCTACAATTGGCAGATGCCGCCCACCCTCATCGGAGGGTCTGCCTTACAAGGGCTGCACTCGGCTAGAAATAGCCACACGAAATTATATTGCGGTCTTATAACGAATACATTAATTATAACAGTATTTAAAAAAATACAAACAAGCTCTATTTTACGGCACCACTTTAATTATAACCCTTATTACAGTAACTTTTTAGAAGGCTATACAGTAGTGAAACAAGAAACATAGCTCGGTTAAAACCTTTGGGAACAATCCGTTTGTCTCTTCTGTTTGTTACGGTTAACCTTCCCTCCCTTTACGTTGAAACTTCTCGTCAATACCACGCAGCCGAGATTCGTAAATGGAGCTTGTCGTCCGCGTCTTCAGGGTTTGCATTCGTACGAGACCGGTAAATAATTCACACTCGAGAAACAGCGAGACTTGGGGTCGATTTTCCGACCATTAGAAGATTTAGTTTTTCAATTCCCGTTATATTAGCTTCCACCATCACTGTAAATCTTTCTTTACTTGTTAACTGTTCCTCACAAACCACAAATGCAGTATTGCACAGTTAATGTTGCACAAAATTCGAGTTAGAGAGTTGTTGTTTGATTTTTTTGCTTCAACGGAGGAAATGTTTACTTCGAGAAATCAAGAAATTAGTGTAACCGAATTTCGAATAGAGAAATAAATGAATGTGAAGAATGGGACAAACGGCCGGGAAATATAAGTTACGTCGAGATACTGAAAATTCGAGTAATGGAGGTTCGAAATATCGAGGTTCGAGATATCGAGGTTCGACTGTATAAAGTAGAAAACTAGCTTCCTACCGCTTCTTACAATCATTGTCCAGGTTGGAGCGTGTAATTATTTTATGTATATTATATACAGGTCGATAACGTTTCGAGTTGAGGTTAAATCCGTGGACCCCAGGCAAATGCTGGGGCTGTACCTCAACTAAGGCCACGGCCGCTTCCTTCCAACTCCTAGGCCTTCCCTATCCCATCGTCACCATAAGACCTATGTGTCGGTGCGACGTAAAGCCCCTAGCAAAAAAATCCGTGGACACCGAGCTCGATAGCTGCAGTCGCTTAAGTGCGGCCAGTATCCAGTATTCGCGAGATAGTAGGTTCGAACCCCACTGTCGGCAGCCCTGAAAATGGTTTTCCGTGGTTTCCCATTTTCACACCAGGCAAATGCTGGGGCTGTACCTTAATTAAGGCTACGGCCACTTCCTTCCCACTCCTAGCCCTTTCCTGTCCCCATCGTCGCCATAAGACCTACCTGTGTCGGTGCGACGTAAAGCAACTAGCAAAAAAAAAAAAAAAAAACATCCGTGGCGAAGCTGATTACACCAGATAGAGTAGAGCTGCATAACAGGCTTGACAAAGAATACTGTACCGGTAATGTGATCGAAACGTCAGCGACAAATACATAAGGTCCATAATAATCCACGCAGTCCAACCTGGACTAAGACCGTGGACTAAGTTTAATATACTGTGGATGCTTCATCAGTAAATTACATTTCCCTGCCCATCCTCAGAATAAATCAAGACCTACTGTATTCACTATTTTAAACATATAAATTACATCTAGTCCAAGTTAATTTAATTTTTCTCGGTTTTCCGGTCTATCTACTTCTTCTTAATCAGGGTTGGTTTTCCCTCGGACTCAGCGAGGGACCTCACCTCTACCGCCTCAAGGGCAGTGTCCTGGAGCGCGAGACTTTGGGTTGGTGGGATACAACTGGGGATGAGGACCAGTACCTCGCCCAGCCGGCATCACCTGTTCTTCTGAACAGGGGCCTCGCGGGGGATGGCAAGATGGGAAGGCACAGGCAAGGAATAGGGAAGGAAGCGGTCATGGCCTTAAGTTAGCTTCCATCCCGGCATTTACCTGGAGGAGAAGTGGGAAACCACGGAAAACCACTTCGGGGATGCCTGAGGTGGGAATCGAACTCACCTCTACACAGTTGACCTCCCGAGGCTGAGTGGACCCCATTCCAGCCCACGTACCACTTTTCAAATTTCGTGGCAGAGCCGGGAATCGAACCCGGGCCTCCGAGGGTGGCAGCTAATCACGCTAATCACTACACCACAGAGGCTGGCCAGTCTATCTACTACTCTGCGAATGAGAGTCGAACAGCAGGTTGAATAACCGAAATTAGAATACCAAGAAAGCAAGCTAAAATCTTGTAGTAGTAGTAGTAGTAGTAGTAGCAGTACTACTAGTAGTAAGTTCTGTGAACTTATTTGTGCCGTTAAAATCACTCTGAGTCCGCCTCTGTGGTGTAGTGGTTAGCGTGATTAGCTGCCACCCCCGGAGGCCCGGGTTCGATTCCCGGCTCTGCCACGAAATTTGAAAAGTGGTACGAGGGCTGGAACGGGGTCCACTCAGCCTCGGGAGGTCAACTGAGTAGAGGTGGGTTCGATTCCCACCTCAGCCATCCTGGAAGTGGTTTTCCGTGGTTTCCCACTTCTCCTCCAGGCAAATGCCGGGATGGTACCTAACTTAAGGCCACGGCCGCTTCCTTCCCTCTTCCTTGTCTATCCCTTCCAATCTTCCCATCCCACACCAAGGCCCCTGTTCAGTATAGCAGGTGAGGCCGCCTGGGCGAGGTACTGATCATTCTCCCCAGTTGTATCCCCCGATCCGATGTCTGAAGCTCCAGCACACTGCCCTTGAGGCGGTAGAGGTGCGATTCCTCGCTAAGTCCGAGGGAAAAGCCAACCCTGGACAATAAACAGCTTAAGAAAGAAAGATAATTCACTCTGATATTATTAGTGCTAATGTGAAAAAGGTGTGTTTGTATACGAAAGGGTTAGCTAAAATAAGTAAGCTCGAGTCCTCGTATTCCCGGAATTAGTGCACTTATTTAGAATCACACTCCCGAGAGAGGTGAATTACATGCACCTCTTAAACCACATAACAGGCCTTCTGCCAAACTTAAGGCCTTGGTAGTGCCGTGAATCGAACCTGAGCCTCTAAGGACGGGAGCTAATAGGATTAACTTTCATAATGCGCACTTGTGGCCCACGGGCTTGTTACTGAATGTCATGGTCCTACATGAATATAGCCTTCCAAATATATAACTAAATTTCAACAAATACTGCAGTTGGTACCGAACGTGTAGGCCTAATGCAATCTGTCCGGCTCCATGGAAAAATAATTAGAGTGCTGGCCGTTGGTCACAGGGGTCCCGAGTTCGATTCTCGGCAATGTCTGGAATTTTAACCATCATTGGTTAATTTCGTTGGCACGAGGACTGGGGTTATGTGTTGTCTTCATCACCATTACATCCTCACCACAACGCGCAGGTCGCCTACCGGCATCAAATCGAAAGACCTGTACCTGGCGAGCCGAACATGTCCTCGGACACTCCCGGCATTAAAAGCCATACGCTATTTCATTTCATTTCATTTCATTTCATTTCATTTCATTCCAAATGGAGGTATCAAATATGCATGGAGATGTTACTACAACTTGAAATGCTCGCAATGAGTAGTACGCTCATTCAGTAAGCGTCCGACTCGTTGGCCGAATGGTCAGCGTACTGGCCTTCGGTTCAGAGGGTCCCGGGTTCGATTCCCGGCCGGGTCAGGGATTTTAACCTTAATTGGTTAATGCCAATGGTCCGGGGGCTGGGTATTTGTGCTGTCCCCAACATCCCTGCAACTCACACGCCACACATAACACTATCCTCCACCACAATAACACGCAGTTACCTACAAATGGCCGATACGCCCACCCTCATCGGAGGGTCTGCCTTACAAGGGCTGCACTCGGCTAGAAATAGCCACACGAAATTATTATTATTCAGTAAGCGATCCCAATTAAGGTAAGGGATTCGTTTCCAATCAGACTAATTTCTGAACCGAAACATTGACTGTGCGGCTTCAGTCACGTAGCTGTCAGCTTGCCCGAAAAAGTATTCAGGGCTGCCGACAGTGGGGGTTCGACCCCATTACCTGTTTCCCATTTTCACACCAGGCAAGTTCTAGTACTGTACCTCAATTAAGGCCACAGTCGATTCTTCGCCACTCCTAGCCTTTTCCTGCCCCATCGTCGCCGTAAGACCAATACGTGTCGGTGCGACGAAAAAAAAATTGTTAAAATATTATGTAATTTTCCCAGGTAATTCACAAGTTCAACACTTTTTCTTCTTTAGTATTTCCAAACGTAAATTAAATAGAAGAAGGAGAAGAAGAATAGAGACATGCATTGCAACAGAGAGGTACCATGGTGGCAATGTTTGTTTATTGTAGTTTAATAAATGTCTTCCAATTTTAATTTTAATATCATTGAAGGATACAGTAGAGATAACTTAACATACTTTAAGAAGATTATAAGAAAGCAGTCCTTTGAAACAGCTAGAGAATTCTTTTAGCATTACGAAATAATTTTGTTTTAAGTAACATCGATTTTCTCCAACGATCGCAGAACAAGAACAGGTAGGATTATTTTTATCTTAAACCAGTTACCTGATGTAATGGATACAACCGTTAGATTATTGTTATTTGGCTGACTAGGGTATACGATTGCGTTATTGAATTTACGGGGATATTGATATTGACTAGCATTATCCTTTGAGGTAAATGAGGATATATTCCTCCTTTAAGAAATACTGGCACCAGCAGTTTTAAAATCCTGACTGAACGTTGAGACAGGAAATCGTGGAATCCAAGTGTGCGCGAACTGAGCTGAACTAGCCTTCTTTATGAACAGTATGAGTTATTTAGATCATTATGTGTTAAGATGTTCGCCTCTGTGGTGTAGTGGTTAGTGTAATTAGCTGCCAGCCCCGGAGGCCCGGGTTCGATTCCCGGCTCTGCCACGAAATTTGAAAAGTGGTACGAGGGCTGGAACGGGGTCCACTCAGCCTCGGGAGGTCAACTGAGTAGAGGTGGCGTCGATTCCCATCTCAGCCATCCTGGAAGTGGTTTTCCGTGGTTTCCCACTTCTCCTCCAGCCAAATGCCGGGATGGTACCTAACTTAAGGCCACGGCCGCTTCCTTCCCTCTTCCTTGTCTATCCCTTCCAAGTTTCCCATCCCCCGCCCAGGCCCCTGTTCAGCATAGCAGGTGAGGCCGCCTGGGCGAGGTGCTGGTCCACCTCCCCAGTTGTATTCCCGACCCAATGTCTCATGCTCCAGGATACTGCCCTTGAGGCGGTAGAGGTAGGATCCCTCGCTGAGTCCGGGGGAAAAGCCTACCCTGGAGGGTAAGCAGATTAAGAAAGAAAGATGTGTTAAGATAGAAGTAATCTGCAGCATAACGAAGAACAAATAAATTCGTTCCAGCTCTAAATGCTGACTGGCAGTTTATAAACATAATTTAGAAGATGCCGTTATACATCACCGGCCGGCCCCGTGGTGTAGGGGTAGCGAGCCTGCCACTCGCGCGGAGACCCCGGGTTCGATTCCCGGCCAGCTCAGGGATTTTTCTGTCGACCTGAGGGCGGGTTCGAGCTTCACTCAGCCTACGTGATTAGAATTGAGGAGCTATCTGACGGTGAGATGGCGCACCGGTCTCGAAAACCCAGAATAACGGCCGAGAGGATGCGTCGTGCTGACTACACGGTCCCTCGTATCTGCAGGCCTTCGGGCTGAGCAGCGGTCGTTGGGCAGGCCAAAGCCCTTTCAAGGGCGTTAAGTGCCGTGGGGTTTGGGGGGGGGGGGGTTATACCTTACCATCAGAGTACTTACCAAGTAACCAAAAAACAAAGGCGGATATCCAATAGGTGGTATAGTGGTCAGTGTGATTAGCTGCCACCCGCTAAGGCCCGGGTTCGATTCCCGGCTCTGCCACGAAATTTGAAAAGTGGTACGAGGGCTGGAACGGGGTCCACTCAGCCTGGGGAGGTTAATTGAGTAGAGGTGGGTTTGATTCCCACCGCAACCATCCTGGGAGTGGTTTCCTGTGGTTTCCCACTTCTCCTCCAGGCAAATGCCGGGATGGCACCTAACTTAAGGCCACGGCCCCATCCTTCCCTCTTCCTTGCCTATCCCTTCCAATCTTCCCATCCCCCCACAAGGCCCCTGTTCAGCATAGCAGATGAGGTCCCCTGGGCGAGGTACTGGTCATCCTCCCCAGTTATATCCCTTCGACCCAGAGTCGGAAGCTCCATGACGCTGCCCTTGAGGCGGTAGAGTTGGGATCCCTCTCTGAGTCCGAGAGGAAAAACCGACCCTGCAAGGTTAACAGATAAAGAAGAAGCTTTATATCTTGCCGTTATGCGGCCGTGGACGGCCAGAACTAAAGCACAAAAGGAACTTCCATTTGGTCAGAAGACAACAGATACGTGGATATTTCCAGCTTTCACCTCTTTGTGAAGCCAGATGGGTCTACGAATTACATCAGATTTCCTGCAATGTAGCCTAACTTTCCATCGTTATATTTTAGTGTACAAGAGATGGCAGAGTAAATAAAAGGAAACCCATTGAAATATTCTGGCTTAACAATGGACGATTCCTTGTTAGACACAATTGCATTATGAGGGACGTCCGCCTCCGTAGCATATCGGTTAGTGTCATTAGCTGCCGTCCGCGGGGACCCGGGTTTGATTCCCGATACTGCCAGACATTTAAGATTGGCAGGAGGGCTGGAACATGGTTCAAATGGTTCGCGCAGCTCACCTCCATTCGGGGTGTGCCCGAAAAGAGCTCCACCACCTCGAGATTAGGACACAAGTTTGCATTATGAGGGACCTGAAAATAACTTAAATATAATTAGTAAACGAAATATAATTTATTATATTTGCATTAAGCATCGTACAGTTGCAAATGACACAATCACACTATTAATAATTTTAACTTTTATATATGCTTTTTGTTACAATTAGAAATTGCGTTACGTCCCACCGACACAAATATGGCGACGATGGGATAGGAATGTGCTAGAAATAGGAAGGAAGGAAGGAAGGAAGGAAGGAAGGAAGGAAGGAAGGAAGGAAGTGGCCGTGGCCTTAACTGAGTTATAGTCCCAGCATTTTCCTGGTGTTAAAGTGGTAAAACACGGAAAAACCATCTTCAGGGCTGCCGACAATGGAGTTAGAACCCACTATCTTCTAAATGCAAGTTAACAACTACACGACCCACACAGCAAACTCCCTCGGTCAAAAATAGTGATCCCTACACACAGGGTTGGTGTCAGGAAGGGCATCCGGCCGAAAAACAGGGCTAAATACACATGTGCTATATAGTTCTCACCCGTGACCCTTTAGATGTGGGAAAAGCGGTAGATGAAGACAGAAAGAAGAATGGTTTTAGTACCTTAACTGTCTTTGAAATGCTTTTGGCCTTTACAGTAATTAATGAAGGATGGTTTCGTGATGCTCTAGATAAGGACTGTATGTTGTAGGAGAACATGATATGTCATTGTTTCATGATGCTGATTTAACTATTAGATACACAACTCTCATAGCAATTAAATAATAGAATGGACTCACTAAATACCGGTATTAAATATCCTGTTCTAAACTTAATGAGCGTTCTAAACTACATCAGGAACATGTTCCTATATTTCGTACACATTAGTTTGCTCACTACGGTGCCTAATGAAAAGGTAGAAGTAATTCTTGTGTGTCTATTTTGTAATGGAAATTCGTAAGCTGCTATTGCGGAATGCAGTGAGTGATGTACCAATCAAAGAATTCCATCTCGACGTATCATTTGACTTGTTTACCAGATGGCATTTAAAACGGGCAGGCAGCCAAATTCTCTATCGCAACATGAAGGAAAAGCATTATTTGATGTCTTAAACCTACACAAAGTGTTAAGAATGGTGACGATTTTTATTTAAGGGGCCAAATACTGAAGTCATTGGCCCCATTAAAATTAATTTACGGACGAAAACTCGTGGAATCGCTTTACGTAGGCTAGTGGAATGTCTGTCACGGGTGTGACGATTTCTAGATTAAGAGATCACCTGTTCAATATCTGGAAATCGGAGACTGGTCGGTGGTTTCTTCAATGGATGGGTGTTCATGCTGTCTCTTCAGTAGGACTCTTGTAGTAGCTGTATTTTTTTATTTAGGTGTTTGGAACAGCGTTCACAATAGATTAAATAAATTCCATGATATTAAGTACTTCACCGAGCTCGATAGCTGCAGTCGCTTAAGTGCGGCCAGTATCCAGTAATCGGGAGATCGTGGGTTCGAGTCCCACTGTTGGCAGCCCTGAAAACGGTTTTCCGTGGTTTCCCATTTTCACACCAGCCAAATGCGGGGGCTGTACCTTAATTAAGGCCACGGCCGCTTCCTTCCACTTCCTAGGCCTTTTCCATCCCATCGTCGCCATAAGACATATCTGTGTCGGTGCGACGTAAAGCAAATAGCAAAAAAAAAAAAAAAAAAAAAAAAAGTGAAGTTCTTCTAAATGCTCAGTGCAGGTAAAATTAGTCTAGTTATTTGGTGTTTTTGAATTAATAACTGTCCGGTTACATGGCTAAATGGTTAGCGCGCTGGTCTTTGGTCACACAGGACCCGAGTTCGATTCCCGGCGGAGTCGGGAATTTTAACCATAATTGATTAATTTCGCTGGTTCAGGGGCTGGGTGTATATGTCGTGTTCATCATCATTTCATCCTCATCACGACGCGCAGGTCGCCTACGGGAGTCAAATCAAAAGACCTGCATCTGACGAGCCGAAGTTGCCTCGGATACTCCCAGCACTCAAAGCCATACGCCATTTCATTTTCAATTAATAATCTACGATATATCATTTTGTTATATCCGTTTCTCCTGGCTGAATGGTTAGAGTCACGACCTTTGGTTTAGAGCATGCTGGTTCGATTCCCGATTTGGTCGAGGATTTTAGCAGCGTCTGGTTATTTCTTGTGGCCTAGGGGCTGAGTGTTTGTGTCTGTCTCAATCCACAGCTCTTTATATACACGTTGCACTGCCAACCACCACAGAAACTTCCAGTGGTGAATACATACCTTCATATAGGGTTGTCATCAGGAAGGGTATTCGGTCCTATAACAGGGCCGACATATGCGGCAATGTTCTCATCTGAGACCCCACCTATGTGTGGAAAAATGGTGGAGGAAGATAATGATTGTATACCCCTTGGATTGCATGAGAAAATTACAGAAAATCCCTTCTTGAGTGGCCTTGAGTGGAGCATTTGCCTGGTGTGAAAATGGGAAACCACGGAGAACCATCTTCAGAGCTGCCGACAGTGGGGTTCGAACCCACTATCTCCCGAGTACTGGATACTGGCCGCACTTAAGTGACTGCAGCTATCGAGCTCGGTTGTGCCAGTTACAAGACGAATGGTATAGATGAGCTGTGTTTCAAGTCTTGTGTGAGTACAGTAAGTAGGCCTACAATACTGTAATTACAGTAGTGTGTTTTTTCTATACATTTGAGCAATAATGTAGTAACGCAGTTTCATAAGAAAATTCACTTTTACATTTCCTCATTTATACATTACATTAGCTACCTTATTTTGAGAACGTATACTTGAGGTATATCTTATTATTATTAGGCCCACCGAGCTCGATAGCTGCAGTCGCTTAAGTGCGGCCGGTGTCCAGTATTCGGGAGATAGTGGGTTCGAACCCCACTATCTGCAGCCCTGAATATGGTTTTCCGTGGTTTTCCATTTTCACACCAGGCAAATGCTGTGGCTGTACCTTAATTAAGGCCACGGCCGCTTCCTTCCCAGTCCTAGCCTTTTCCTGTCCCATCGTCGCCATAAGACATATCTGTGTCGGTGCGACGTTAAGCCAATAGCAAAAAAAGAAAATTAATAGGCCTACCATATAATTTAGATATGATTTATATTTCATTTATGGATTTTCTAACTGCTCTCCTGAATAAAGCATATTTTGTGGTGTTGGATTAAATCATCCCGTTCAGATCTTACACGGCCTACAGTGTCCTATTCCAGACCATCAAACTAACCTTACGTGCGTGGGAAAGGCTGGAATAAAAAACAGGCCACGGTCATGGCAAGAAAAAAATGGTGTTCGAAGCCACATACCTTTGAAAAGAATCTGAATGGCACGGATAATAAAGACAATAACCAGATGGGTGCAATTAAATTAACATGACTGAAGGTCTGGATACATTTCCTGTATTCCCAGTAAATTCAGCCGAGGTGGACATGCTTAGAGCATGTAAATCAAATACAGCTGCAACTTCCGGAACCAGTGAACCGCTTCTCTGCTCCAGTCACACGCTAGTGCTGGTGAGTGGACAAGACATGAAGACCACACACGTTCTGCCAAGTGCAAAGAAATTCACCTTTTACATTATAACCGAGCTGTACATATTTTTCAGTTTTGTAGTCATTCGACTTAAGATGCAAATTCTGTGAACTTCATATTTTTTTTTTCCTAATATTGCTGTTTGGATTGGCAGCTTGAGAGCAGGCTTTTAACACGGATTTGCATGTGAAAGATGTAAAGTTAATCCCAGAGGGTGAGTCCTTTACATATACACAACTGCATGTACACTGCACATGGGTCACTATTAGTGCATACAAACTGGTTTTCTACCTCAGTTCACTAAGCTTCATAGCATACTTCTAATGTTGCAGCTCTTCCATGAATTCCAGTCCACTTGCTTTCAAAATAGCAACGAGGTGTCCCTACCTCATGTATCGCCAGTTTATTGTAAACCCATTCCTCGCACGGGTTGTGAAGGGGTATAACAGCACTTAACCAATTATTTTACATAGTTTTTAGCATTTTCCAAGAAACGCTGCGTCCAGGTAATAATATGTCTTTGCTCAATATTTTCTAGTTTCTGTTTTCTGTTTATTTAATTTTTGTTGCTAGGGGCTTTACGTCGCACCGACACAGATAGGTCTTATGGCGACGATGGGATAGGAAAGGCTTAGGAGTTGGAAGGAAGCGGCTGTGGCCTTAATTAAGGTACAGCCCCAGCATTTGCCTGGTGTGAAAATGGGAAACCAACGGAAAACCATTTTCAGGGCTGCGGCTAGTGGGATTCGAACCTACTATCTCCCGGATGCAAGCTCACAGCCGCGCGCCCCTACGCGCACGGCCAACTCGCCCGGTTATTTAATTTTTGTCCTTTAATGTTATTACATAGAGTATTATTATTTATTTGCGAATTGGCCACTTAGGATCACGCTACAGTTACATTTTTTCTTTGTCTGAAGTTTGCTCCTCCTCTAATAGGCCCTACTTCTTCACATGGGCGCTATGCTGTTTCCTCTGTTCATCCGTCCAGGCTCTTCCCGTCTTTTCACTTCTTTCAACTTGAAACCCTTCCAAATTTTTAATCATGTTCGGAAATGATTTCCTCTGTAACATCTGAACCTCCTGGATGTTGGACTTCTCTAGATCTTTACGATCTTCCTTAATCCATGCCGTCGTTATCTTCTTGTTCCACAGGTAGTCGAATAATTTTTGGTTAGTCTGGTTTCGTCCATTCTGTACAAATGTCCGAGAAATGACAACCTCCGCTTTTTCACGGTCTCTGAAATTTTCTGAACATTTTTGTAGACTTCATCGAGAGGCATTCGCTGGCATACAGTCGTTATGCTTTTACTGCAGTGTTGTAATGCCTTATTTTCGCATTCCATGAGTTGCCTTTTTTGTTGTAGATTTTTTTTTTTTTTTTTTTTTGCTAGGGGCTTTACGTCGCGCCGACACAGATAGGTCTTATGGCGACGATGGGATAGGAAAGGTCTAGGAGTTGGAAGGAAGCGGCCGTGGCCTTAATTAAGGTACAGCCCCAGCATTTGCCTGGTGTGAAAATGGGAAACCACGGAAAACCATTTTCAGGGCTGCCGATAGTGGGATTCGAACCTACTATCTCCCGGATGCAAGCTCACAGCCGCGCGCCTCTACGCGCACGGCCAACTCGCCCGGTGTAGATGTTTTTATTTAGTCTATAAGCTCTCTCAATTTTTGAGATACAACCGTCTACAGCAGCTTTCTCTAGTCCGCTCTTGGATGATTTCACCGAGGTATTTGAATTTTTTAACCTTCTGAATCCGTCCAATTTCTATTTGAAGGAATTGTGGTCCATGTTTGTAATTCATCATGAACTTTGTCTTCTCTTTCTAGATCCTAAGTTCCAAATTGCTAGCGATCTTTTCTAGGAGGTTGATCTGTATGGCCGCTTCCTCTAGGTTTTCTGAAAGTATCGCGAAAGCCGCGAAAGCCGAGCGGTTGACTTTGATTCCTCCCGATTTTCTTCCTAAGCATATCGTTCTACGATGCGATTTTATTGGACGTAAATAAATATCACACGAGAACACGTTCACTTCCTTGTATAAATTACTTTATTTACACTGTACGTCACAACACACAATTATACACACTAGCAAATGATACTATATACAACACACAATAGCGGAGTACCTTGAAGTCCATTCTGACCAGTACAGATTTATCAACCCTGGTTCGCGCACTCTCTTGAATTCCCCGCCTCACTCACCTACTCGAGTCCAATGATCAGACTCCACCTCGGAGCCCAACAGTCACTCCCAGTCAATCACTTGCCTGAGTCCCAAGAACCATGATCTACGAACTGAATGAAATGTCGTATGGCTTTTAGTGCCGGGATATCGCAGGGCGGGTTCGGCTCGCCAGGTGCAGGTCTTTCTATTTCACTTCATCATCATTTCATCCTCATCACGACGCGCAGGTCGCCTACGGGAGTCACATAGAAAGACCTGCACCTGGCGAGCCAAACCCGTCCTGGGATATCCCGGCACTAAAAGCCAGACGACATTTCATTGGAAGTGTCAAACGAAGCGTCAGGGAACGGTAACGGGTGTAAAAAGCAAAAGTTAAAAAATATACGGTAAATTGATAGTTATTATTGATTAATTACTTGGAATAAATCAGCAGCTGGTGCCGACATAAAATTACAATGAAGAATATAAACAAGGTTTCACCTTGAGCCGTCATTGTTGATTTGAAGATTAATTCATACACACACGTGCGTTGTTCGTTGTTCAGATGAGCAGCTAGGATTTCATTCGAGAGTTAGGGGAAGAAGTGGTGCAGGGGAGGGGTGAATAACATCGCATCCATTAGCAGTAATCGTATTACGTATTGGATTATGTTTTATCAAACTCGCCTTTACTCCTCAGAAACATTTACACCATCAAGTAGCAACACAATGAAGCATAGAACTGCGAAGTAATATATCAGTATTAATATTAAATTTGTATGACGTTTCAAACGCCTTTGCTGGCGCGACCTAGTGTTTACTGTGCACTATGTCTTCTGGTATGGGCTAGAGAGATTTTGTTACTTTCATTGATATGTCTCAGCTTTATCATTGGCTTTGACAATATGAAAGTGACTGAGGTATGAGTGATGCTAGTAATGCCATTCCTTCTGCAGCCAGTCCCTGCTATGAATGGTGTGAAAATATTGCTCATAGGGTCGGCTGGTGCATGCATTTCAGTGGGCTTGGCAGACTGACATGTAATAGCAACTTCTGGCTCGGCGAGGAAAGCAACGGGAAAATACCTCACTCCTCATTTCCCTAGTACGCCTCTTCAGTGATGCCTAGGCCATCTATGACAGCTGATGGCGGAACTGGTGAGGATCCAACCAGCCTTCGGGCTGACGACTAAACATACATACATGACGTTTCAAATAATGAGATGTATTGCTCCTCTCAGTAAAATGAAATTAGATAACGCATAGCTCTCTAAATGGCCGATTGCTTGGCTGAGTTGTCAGCGTAGTCACCTTCGGTTCGGAGAGCCCCGGGTTCGATTCCCGGCCGGGTCGGTGAATTTAACCTTAAATGGATAAGTCCCTGGCTCGGGGACTGGATGTCTGTGCTTTCCCCAACATACCTCGAACTCACACCATATACAACGCTATTCTCAACCGCAAATACAAGCCGCATCCTATACACGGCAGATGCCACCCACCCTCGTTGGAGGGTCTGCCGTAAGGGCTCCACTAGGCTACCAGGACTCACACGAAATTGTCGGCTCTCTAAATAGCGTGTAGGTAATAACGTGTTATCAAATCTATGATTTTTATTTACGACCTTTGGTCATCGTAAGCATCACATGAGTAAATTCTGTTGCTGCTGTGAATAGGGTTACTAAACGACTGTATATGACAGGACATGCCCATCCTATGTTGTCCGGCCACCCATATTTATTTCCAAAATAGGAAAATATTCACATTTTTAGTAAACGAAGTTGAGTATTCACATCATTAAAACACTTTAGGCTTTTTCAGCTGTGAAATTATCAGCCTTTCGCCTCACTGTAGCAGTCCGTTGAATTGCCACACCTTTGCAAGACACAACTGTAAGGGCAATGCAATGACGGTGCGTCAGGGGAAATATAACCGGCTCCATGACTAAACGGTTAGCTTGCTGGCCTTTGATCCAGCGGGTCCCGGGTTCGATTCCCGGCGGGACAGGGATTTTAACCTCCATTAGTTAATTTCGATGGCTCGGGGGCTGGGTGTCTTTGAGTGCAGTTTTTACCATTAGAATTCATCATAGGCACGGCCCATCCTCATAGATGCCTATACGGCGTCAACTCGAAAGACCTGCACCAGGCCTCTTCGGAGGCCACACGCCATTATTATTATTATTATCAGTATTATTATTATTATTATTATTATTATTATTATTATAGTTCTTCTTCTTCTTCTTCTTCTTAATCTGTTTACCCTCCAGGGTTCGTTTTTCCCTCGGACTCAAAGAGGGATCCCACCTCTACCGCCTCAAGGGCAGTGTTCTGGAGCGTGAGACATTGGGTCGGGGATACACCTGGGGAGGAGGACCAGTATCTCGCCCAGGTGGGCCTCACCTGCTATGCTGAACAGGGGCCTTGTGGGGGGGGGGATGTGTACTTTGGAAGGGATAGACAAGGAAGATGGAAGGAAGCGGCCGTGGCCGTAAGTTAGGTACCATCCCGGCATTTGCATGGAGGAGAATTGGGAAACCACAGAAACCAACTTCGAGGATGGCTGAGATGGGAATCAAACACACTTATACGCAGTTGATTACCTTAGTCTGAGTGGACTCCGTTCCAGCCCTCGTACCACTTTTCATATTTTTGTGGCAGAGCCGGGAATCGAACCCGGGCCTCCGGAGGTGGCAGCTAACCACTACACCACAGAGGCGGACCATATTATAGTTATTAGGGGAAATATGCACTTCTACTTGTATAAATGCCTGTGTTCAGCTTTTTTATCAAAAGTATTTGATGTTGAATATTTTTAATTTTCTTTTCAACACCGCTAAGTTATACCAGTCGCCTCCTGTATTCTCATCAAATGATCCAGAAGGGTCTCATTTTATCTTGTGAATGGTACCGAATTCTCTACGGTTGCAGCGCTTTCGGCTGCAGTATCAGCAGAGTATCAGTCTGGTGCGTATGTCATAAATGAATCCATAACGCAAACTATAGCCAAAAGAAAGAGGAAACGAAAGAAACTCTTCAGATGAAAACCTACGACCTGTTTTCCAGTCATTGACAGGGTCAGGGATGAAATGACTGAAGCCCCCATCTTGCGGCGAAGATAGGAATTGTGCTGGCTGAGGAGGCCTGTCGCACTCTTCTAGGGCAATGATTAATGACTAACAGATGAAATGAAATTATTATGGAGAGTGTTGCTGGAATGAAAGATGACAGGGAAAACCGGAGTACCCGGAGAAAATCCTGTCCCGCCTCCCCTTTGTCCAGCACAAATCTCACATGGAGTGACCGTGATTTGAACCACGGAAGCCAGCGGTGAGAGGCCGACGCGCTGCCGCCTGAGCCACAGAGAATTTTTGAAGGAAAGTCTTCAGGTATGGGGAAGAAATTCAAATCTCCACAAATAAAATTTATCTTGCTTGCCAGTTCATGTGTCACGCTTTCACTCTTTCTCTCTCGCACACACATTATTTCCCCACCTCTACCTGCTTCCCGCCACTCACTCCTGTCTATTCGGCGCTTAAATGATCAAACATTGACACCCCAAAACAGGTGCTAAATATACAACTGGGCATTCTAATTTTGATATGGCTGAAGTCGTTGTACCAAATCCAAATCAGATCAGAGACTTACAGATGGAAGGAATTCCTTGTCAGCCACAAGGCCTTACACCGTTGGCTGCGCAGTAGCATGTGACTGGGGAAGAGCTGTCCATGCTGTATCGCCATGTCGCAGGCACTCCACAGCTCACCGAGGAGATCGCAGTATGGAATTCATGCATTAACTTCAATTACGCACGAATGAAAACACCTCTCGACAGGTTATTTTTATTCGTGCGATACAGGATAACACGGTGAGAAAAGATGTTCATTAGATACACCCAAAATAAAATGTTAAAAATTTGCCGCTTTAGAAAACAGAAGATCCGTACGGAAATGTTGCATTCCAAGCATCAGGGAAACTTATCTATTCCCAGGTCCTAATTGATTAATAATAAATGGCACAGCCTACACCAGCTAACGTGAATATACGCAATAAATATACAAGAATCAAGACGGTAATAACACGGAAATGATACTTATGCGTACAAACTGAATGCATTTGCATTGTTATTGAACAAATCTCCACAAATCATTTGGATAGCTGGCCTATAAGTAACAGACGTAATAAAACAACATTTAGAAAACTGGATAAGAAGACTTCAAAATACACTAGTAATGATAGTAAATATATACCTACGTATATAAACACATGTCTTTTAGAGAACTCTCTCCAAAAACAGAAAAACATTGTATACCAGTACATTAAATTAATAATCTTCAAGAAAGAATATGTAGCTCACATTAGGCCTACTACAATGATCATGTTTTAACTGATTTGTTTGCATATTCGGAATAGACACATGCAATTAAATCCTAGACTCGGCAGTTAAGCTATCATGAAAATACCAAGACATTTTCAAATCACAGCAGTTTACAATTTCAGTATGATTTACAGATCATGAGGAGAAAAACAGTCTTTTACCTGTGACTTAGGAGAGTGGAGAACATCAATAATCCATCAATTTTTCAATATTTACAGCATTTACAAACAGTTGTATCAAAAGCAAGAATCTGTAATATTGGCAAAAAGAAAACCTGTGAAATAGAATGTTTTCTATGGAAATTACATGGCAGATCTTTTCTTTCTGATGAGTAATCACAGAAGGTATTATTCAGTACTATGAACAGATTGTTGGAAATGTACATGACTGCAGAAATCTGTAAAAGAAAAAGTAAAGCTATGCCCAATGTTCACCACAAGTAACTTTACTTAGGTACTTTACTAAATCCCATCTGAATAAAAATTTTCTTTTTTATTATTTCCAGGATATGAAATAGTATATCAGGATGAGTATATCTTCAATTATGATTTCTATATGATTTGGAAAATAGCTACCTAAAATCTACTGAGATATACTGAGATTTTTATATGTGTTGTGGGGCTTCCTGCACTAAAATAATTGTGCTCAGATGAAATGCACTGTGTAACAGCACTGACTGAACTGCTATATAGACTGGGATCTATGGTGTTATTCTGTGGATTTGTCCCTCCAAAATCTATCTTCCATTTTAAAATCCTACAGGGAGTCTTGTCAGTCTGAAAAAATAAAAATATATAGGCCTATTGAGTCTACCATAAGCAAAGCCCTATCATTGATTAAAAAAATAAAATAAAATGAAATGAAGTAATACAATATCTAATCCAAATTACTTGACCTACAAGTACCATTTTTTAGATGATTTGGAAAGTCAAACAGTGTTGGCACTGCATCTTTCAGAATTTTGTTTCCTTCAGATTGCCAAAACTTGCTTCTGTGAAGTGAATTGAACATAGTCTATGGGAATAAGTTGGAAAAAACTTGTCTCGCTTAACAACAACAAGCCACTTTGACAGAAGGTCAGGCTTATTGAATGGAAAACTGTAAGCAATATGTCTAAAAAATCAGCCATGTATTCGAAATCAAAGAAATGTATATATTTCTACCTCCTCCTTTTTTCTCAACCATTCCTGGTACGATGACAGAACATTCTCCCGTTGATTTATCACAAAATATTCTTCTGCTTCATAAATAGAACCTCATGTGATATATATCAGAACAGAGTGGTGGAGCCAGCAACCATTCGCATTTCACTAAATTATTTTACATTTTGAAAATATTCTTCCTGAAAAATCTCATTACACTAGTGCTACTCTACCTCATAATTCTAAATGTATCTCATCATCATCATCATCATCTGTTTACCCTCCAGGTTCGGTTTTTCCCTCGAACTCAGCGAGGGATCCCACCTCTACCGCCTCAGGGGCAGTGTCCTGGAGCTTCAGACTCTTGGTCGGGGGATACAACTGGGGAGAATGACCAGTACCTCGCCCAGGCGGCCTCACCTGCTATGCTGAACAGGGGCCTTGTGGAGGGATGGGAAGATTGGAAGGGATAGACAAGGAAGAGGGAAGGAAGCGGCCGTGGCCTTAAGTTAGGTACCATCCCGGCATTCGCCTGGAGGAGAAGTGGGAAACCACGGAAAACCACTTCCAGGATGGCTGAGGTGGGAATCGAACCCACCTCTACTCAATTGACCTCCCGAGGCTGAGTGGACCCCGTTCCAGCCCTCATACCACTTTTCAAATTTCGTGGCAGAGCCGGGAATCGATTCCGGGCCTCCGGGGGTGGCAGCTAATCACACTAACCACTACACCACAGAGGCGGACCTCTAAATGTATCTAACAATGAAAAGTTTAAGTTTCTCTGAATTAAATACATTTTTACCAGTTGGTTAAATTTAAGAGAGGAAAAATATATCATTTAGGATGCAAAATTCCCTCTCATACTATTCTCATCTTGAATACAAATATTAGGCCTACTGATTTTATCAACTCGAACTGAAAGGAGATTTTCTGAGCACAAATTAAAATTGAAAATGTGTTCTAACTTTTCTATTACAGGAACATTATGATTCACATAAGGAAGAAAATAAAGGAGCTCGAATATTAAGCATATATGAATATAACAGTTAAACAGGTATTTTTATTAGTGTTTTCTAGTGAAAAGTAGGAGTCAGCCTAGTCAAACTTCTCTGGAAAAGCATATTTAGCAATTATTTTATTATAAAGGAGATGTGAAAACATGGATAATGGTATCAATAAATCATTTTTCTGATAATTGTTAATAATCTGAAGTAATAATTTAACCTAAAAATAGATGGGTTTACCAAGCTTTATCAATTATATTTTTTGGATTCTAGGCCCGTGTTTATCGAAATTTTAATACAGTTACACAGTCTGTAAGAACAAAATATGCGCTTTTTCAGAATAGCTGATTAATTTTTAAGAATTGTCCCTAATGAAATGAAAAACGCCAAGAAGAAGAAGTCTAAATATTGAGAATGCCACGTCCATACATCCCTGAATCCACCAATCTGTATCCCATTCTCGATTATGGTAATTTTATAACATTTCAATTTCTACTCACTTGTGAAAAGAAATACCAGATCCTTTCTGATACCGACTGTGCAATTGAAAGCTGCACAAGAGGTCACCATCGTGAATAGTTCTCCACTCCGCACTTACGGCTTAACTTAGGCCTACTCTCCTTTAATATCGCCGATCAATGTAAGCTCGCACTTATCACTAAAGTAGTTGCCAGTACTATATAAATGATCACTTAATCACATAACACAACCACAGATCCGCTAACCGATAGGTATCACCATGAAAAACGCACAAGAAACTGTAAACATCATCACGTGTTAACGATGCATTCAAAACTGTAGTGCCCGCAACATGGCGATGCGCGAAGATATTCAATTTTCCGCATAGCACCAGCGCGCTCTGTGAGTCTAGATAAGTAATATTAAAGTCTTTGGTCAGCCAAGGGTGTGGGCTGCTATGTTAATTAATATTTATCCCGCATGTCAGCTTCAAAAATTCGTAGGCTGCTATTTTTACATCAGTTGGTAGCGTATATATCCCTTGCTGTGATTTTCTACAGGTTGTGTCAGACAGCAGAAAACCCCCGTGCAAATAATATTTTGTTTGGGGAAACACCAAGCTTCAAGATGCAGCGCAAGATGTAGAAGAAACGTTACCTTAGCTGAGGCCACACAGAACGCTACGCTATGTTCGCTACGCATACTACGTACGGGATGTATCCCACGCGGCCACGCAGAAAGCTATGTTTTGTACGAGACGGCTCAATCTTGACTGAAATGTTGGCTGATAGTGTGCCATGGGTGAGCAGCGATGGTTCCGACGACGCGCTATTGTTGTTACTTTCCTTATGTAAGCGTAAAGGAACTGGATGCATGGCGTGAACGTAAAGTTTGCAGAATTTCAACCTTTGATAAAGCAGATGCAAGTTAAATTTAAAGATCACTTAAAGAGTTATTTTTAAATAAAACAATACTGCGCTGAGTGAGATAAGTAGAGTGAAAAATGACTTACGAGGTGATGATGATGATGATGATGATGATGATGATGCTTGTTGTTTTAAGGGGCCTAACATCGAAGGTCATCGGCCCAATGACTTACGAGAAATAGGCGTGTATTGACACCTCGCAACTATTGAACAGAACGAACGTAGCGTACGGACTTCTGTGTGACCAATCACATTGCCAGCAAAGGAAGCTATATTTCTGCACGCATAACGCTCTGTGTGGCCGCACCATTTAACAACCCAGTGCATCATTCAAGTTACAAAACAATGAAATTGTGTCCTATTTTCATCTCACTTCTACCTTACGTTGTTTTTTTTTTGCTTCACGTCGCACCGACACAGCTGGGTCTTACGGTGACGAACCAAACCAAAACCAAACCCCATGGCACTACAGCCCTTGAAGGGCCTTGGCCTACCAAGCGACAGCTGCTCAGCCCGAAGGCCTACAGATTACGAGGTGTCGTGTAGTCAGCACGACGAATCCTCTCGGTCGTTACAATTGGCTTTCTAGACCGGGGCGGCTATCTCACCGCCAGATAGCTCCTCAATTCTAATCACGTAGGCTGAGTGGACCTCGAACCAGCCCTCAGGTCCAGGTAAGAATCCCTGAACTGGACGGGAATCGAACCCGGGGCCTCCGGGTAAGAGGCAAGCACGATACCCCTACACCACGGGGCCGGCCTTACGGTGACGATGGGTTAGGAAAGGCCTAGGAGTGGAAAGGAAGCGGCCGTAGCCTTAATTAAGGTACAGCCCCGGCATTTGCTTGGTGGGAAAATTGGAAACCACGGAAATCCATCTTCAGAGCTGCCGACAGTGGGGTTCGAACCCACTATCTCCCAGATGTAAGCTCACAGCTGCGTGCCCCTAACCGCACAGACAACTCGACCGGTAGGGTTCATATTAGCTCAGTCGATTTTCTGAAGGCACGTGTTAAGTTAACGGAAAATTTCCATGTTGACGACTGAGGTTCAGGTTTTCATTTTAATAGTGGCAGAATGTCAGGAAGACCGATCGTACTTAAGCCACGGCCAAGGCTCAGAACAAGCCAGTGAGACATCAACAACACTTAATATTTCTATGATGCAATGACGGTTATTTAAAGCAGGTTCTGTGGTCACAGTAAATGTAATCATTTAAATTTCAATTCCGAAAGACACTGCTGACAATTCATAAATATTCATAAATATCGTATCCTATCTTTTGTTTGAGTTGGAATAAATCTGTGTAGTGGACGTGATAAACGAGTGGCATAGCTAACTGGCTTCTGACCAAGCCCCGACAATTCGAAACCGTGCCAACAAAAATAGAAATTTTATAACGAAAAGTTACGTCTCGAAGGTTCGGATTACACATAAAACTGGAAAACTGGATATCAAAAGTCGCTTGTTATATTCATACCTTCGTCTATCCCTACCGTTTTTACCGCCTACACGTCCCTCAAAAACCAACTGCACAAGTCCTGGGGAGAAGGGTCCTATCATTTTATCTCTTCTTCTGGTCTTGCTTGCTTGCTCGCTTGCTTGCTTTAAAGTGTGAATTTTCTCCACATAGTGAAACACAATTTACATTATAAAATTGAAGCCATAAATGCGGAAAATTAAATAATAATAATAATAATAATAATAATAATAATAATAATAATAATAATAATAATAATAATAATAATAATGTTTTGTCGTTGTTGCTTGAGACATCAGTCCATAGGTTGGTTTCATGCAGCTTTCCTATCCTCTGCCAAACTTTTCATTTCAACATTTCTACGTAATCGCTGCATCCTACGTACAGTACATCTCCACTAATCTGCTTGTCATATTCATAACTTGTTCTACCCCTACGGTTCTTACCGTCTACACATCCCTCAGAAACCAACTGCAGACGTCATGGGTGTCTTAAGATGTGTCCTATCATTTTATCTCTTCTTCAGGTCAAATTCAGCCAAATCGATCTCCTCTCACCAATTCGATTCAGAATCTCTTCATTCGTGATTCGATCTGTCCATCTCACTTTCAGGATTCTTCTGTAACACCACATTTCAACAGCTCCTATTCTATTTCATTCTGAGCTAGTTATCGTCCAAGCTTCACTTCCATACAATACCACACTCCAGATGAAAGCCTTCAAAAACATCTTTCTGATTTATATATCAATATTCGAAGTAAACAAATTTCTTTAGTTAAGAAAGTTCTTCTTTGCTTGTGTTAATCTGCATTTAATGTCCTCATTATTTCTGCCATCGTTATTTATTTTACTACTCAAGTAACAATATTCATCTACTTCCTGTAAGACTTCATTTCTTAATGTAAGATTTCCTGCATCACGTGACTTCCTTCGACTACACTCCATTACGTTTGTTTTGGACATTTATTTTCATATTCTACTCCTTATCCAATACTCTGTCCATAATAATAATAATAATAATAGTAATAATAATAATAATAATAATAATAATAATAATAATAATAATAATAATAATAATAATAATAATAATAATAATAATGTATGTGTATGGTCAGTCCTCAGCCTTAAGGCTGGTTGGATCATCAACAACTCTGCCATCAGCTGTCATAGATGGTCTAGGTATCACTGAGTAGGCGTACTAGGGAAATTAGGAGTGAGGTAGTTTCCTGTTGCTTTCCTCACTGAGCCAGAAGTTGCTATTACACATCAGTCTGCCAAGCCCACTGAAACGCATGCATCAACCGACCCTATGAGCAACATTTTCACACCATTCATATCAGAGACAGGCTGCATAAGGAATGGCATTACTAGCATCACTCATATCTCAGTCACTTTCACATTGTCAAAGCCAAGGATAAGACTGAGACAGGTCAATGAAAGTAACAAAATTGCTCTAGCGTACACCGGAAGACATAGTGCACTATAAACACTGGGTGGAGCCAACAAGGGCATAATGATGATGATGATGATGATGATGATGATAATAATAATAATAATAATAATAATAATAATAATAATAATAATAATTTCGTGTGGCTATTTCTAGCCGAGTGCAGCCCTTGTAAGGCAGACCCTCCGATGAGGGTGGGCGGCATCTGCCATCTGTAGGTAACTGCGTGTTATTGTGATGGAGGATAGTGTTATGTGTGGTTTGTGAGTTGCAGGGATGTTGGGGACAGCACAAACACTCAGCCCCCGAGTCATTGGAATTAACCAATGAAGGTTAAAATCCCCGACCCGGCCGGGAATCGAACCCGGTACCCTCCGAACCGAAGGCCAGTAGGCTGACCATTCAGCCAACGAGTTAATAATAATAATAATAATAATAATAAGAAGAAGAAGAAGAAGAAGAAGAAGAAGAATAAGAAGAAGAAGAATAACATTGATCAAAGCTTAGCCCTACACCGGATGGCTACACTGGGTTCTATTATTAAGGACATAAGTACGGTGCCTTTGAGTCGATCGGTTATTATCGCTGACTTGCCTTGACTCCGGTCTCACACCAGTCAACGATGATTGACTGGCCGAATTAGCTTGGAGTGTGGTAGATTAAAATAAATCTCGTGGCGGTCTGGCCTTTGAAACTTCATGACTAAACTACTTGAGATATGGGTCTGTTTGACAAGCCCGATATTCGTTCATGTCATAACCATAGATTTTGGCAACGTTGCGGTTCGAGGTGAACATGATCCACACGGCCTAGGCATAATTTACTTCTTTCTTATTCGCTTAGGCTCGTATTCACCAACGTCAGTTACTTTTCCTGTTATGTTACATTTCCAAAACTAGGATAACGCTCACTTCTGTACTCACCACATAATTTATTATCTCGGTTTACCAAAACTATGTTATCTTTTCAATCTGAATTTGAATCTTCTATTAGTCATACTTGCGCACTGAAAATGAAATAAAATCTCGCCAGATGCAAGTCCTTTTTTAATTTGACGCCCGTAGGCGACCTGTGCGTCGTGATGAGGATAAAGTGATGATGAAGACGACACATACACCCAGCCCCCGTGCCAGCGAAATTAATCAATGATGGTTAAAATTCCCGATCCTGCCGGGAATCGAATCCGGGGTCCCTGTGACCATAAGCCAGCAGGCTAACCATTTAGCCATGGAGCAGGACACTTGCGCACTGAAAACAAGTGACTACGTGCTGCTGCCATTATCGAAAAGTAAAAAAGAAGGTTCGATGTTTGCAAGTAGTTTATTATAAAATTAGGCCCCTATTAACCAGAAACGAAGGAATAATCCTGATATGATGTTCCAAGGGAACCTACTATCTTTTGACTGCAAGTACACAGCTACGCGACGCTAATCGCAAGGCCAACTCGCCTGGTGTCTCCGATATTACGAACGAGAGTGAACTGTTGACATTTGTGCCAAAATAAAATATGCGAAGTGAAGGGAATAAGCAAATCCGTGGAGCAAACCCCGAGATGCTCACGTACAAGTGATTTACAGAGCTGAGTGGAATGACAGTCAGAGGAATTGAAATTCAAGTTGCTACAGAAATACTGGTAAAGCCAGGCATATATTTTCAGGGAGTTCAGACTGACTTTTCAGATTTCCAAGACGCCATAACGTAAGGAATACCTTATTTTTAGGTCTATGCACTTTAAATGTGCAAAATAGAATAGACTTGCGCTGTTTGGTTCATCTAGCTGTCATTCGGGAGATAGTGGGTTCAAACCCCACTGTCGGCAGTTTTGAAGATGGTTTTCCGTGATTCCCCACTTTCACACCACGAAAATGCTGGGACCGTACTTTAATCAAGGCCACGGTCGATTCCGTCCCATTCCTAGCCTTTTCCTGTCCCATCATCGCTTCAAGGCCTACTGCGCCGTTGCAACGTACAGCAAATTGGAAAAATGAAGAAATAAAGAAGTATTGTTGTTCTAAAAGGAATTTTAATGCAGTTTAAAAATATATTATTGTTTTTACGTCCCATTCACTACTTTTACGACCGAGCTCGATAGCTGCAGTCGCTTAAGTGCGACCAGTGTCCAGTATTCGGCAGACAGCAGGTTCGAACCCCACTGTCGGCAGCCCTGAAGATGGTTTTCCGTGGTTTACCATTTTCACACCAGGCAAATGCTGGGGCTGTACCTTAATTAAGGCCACGGCCGCTTCCTTCCCACTCCTAGCTCTTTCCTGTCCCATCGTCGCCACAAGACATACCTGTGTCAGTGCGACGTAAAACAACTTGCAAAAAAAATACTTTTACGCTTTTTCGGAAACTCCGAGGTGCCGAAAGTTAGCCCCTCAGGAGTTCTTATACGTGTCAGTAAATCTACCGATAAGAGGCTGACGTTTTAGAGCACCTTCAAATACCACCGGTCTGAACCAGGATCGAACCTGCCAAGGTTGAGAAGGGTCAGCGCTTCAACCGTCTGAGCCACTCAACCTGGCTATGCAGTTTTACTGATCTTATCGGTTATTTCAATTAATACGGACTTGCCTTAATCCAATCAACCTATCCACCCGACTAGTCCAGATTGAGCCTCTACTGTTTATGATGTCTGCGCAAAGTGTATCTTGACGACACATTGTTGTGCCGTCAAACACTTTAGCTCCCGTGTGCTCATTTCATTAACTGGAATTGTATAGATGACAGTCTCAATGGGGTACCGGTAGGTGTGCTAGATTTCTGTGAGTAATTATGTTCGTCTTGTGCAAGCGACTAAAACTGTGATGAGTGCATAATGACTGAGGCTCCCAGTCGAGAGCTTTCGTCACATATTGACATTATTAGATATGATGCTATGATTACTAAAATGGTGTCGTGCCAGATGCGACCGTGCCGCATGCGTCCAGTGCCACTAGCGACCGGCGCTGACAATCTAGTTTTAATTTAACAAGCAATGTCATCATCCAAGATAAGGTAAGGTAAAACAGAACAAGGCAATCTGACAAATTAGGTCAAACATTTATACCACTGCTTCCCAGGTTGGGAATTACATTTTTCTTTGTTATGTTCAAATAGCGAACTACTATAACCACAAACCGTGCACAACATTTAATTATGTACACTAAATGAGTCGTCGGTAAAAAAAAATGTATGGCGTATGACTTTTAGTGCCGGGAGTGTCCGAGGACATGTTCGGCTCGCCAGATGCATGCCTTGTGATTTGACGTCTGCAGGCGACCTGCGCGTCGTGATGAGGATAAGATGATGGAGACGACACGTAATCCCAGCTCCTGTGCCAGCGGAAATAACCAATGATGGTTAACATTCCCGAACCTGCCGGGAATCGAACCCCTGTGACTAAAGGCCAGCACGCTAATCATTTAACCATGTAACTGGAGTCGTCGGTAAATACAGCCGATATAAATCTTTACGGAGAACAATCCCAACGAATGAGTGAAAGGTTTATAAATAATAATTAATGAGTACATTTCTATGACGAAAGTTCAAATAAAGGATGCATTATAGCACACACACAGGTAATATCTATGAGCAACTCAAGAAGTCGTCGTTGAAAACTAAATCACTGTAATGTATAGTTTGGAATGCCATTAACTGAAATATTCCTCCCCAAGAGAAAACACAGATGGGTCATAAAAATGCAAGAGATATTTAAGACCAAAAACCTAAGAATGCGGGGGAAAATGTACGATCAGGTAATTCTATTCTGAATAATACTATAACACACGTTCAGTTATATTTTAAGGAAGATTATGTTTGTAAATAATAATAATAATAATAATCATAATAATTTGGCTTTACGTCCCACTAACTTATTTTACAGTTTTCGGAGACGTCGAGAAGGTGGAATTTAGGCCCCCATGAGTTATTTTACATGCCAGTAAATCTACCGACAAGAGGCTGACGTATTTGAGCACCTTCAAATACCACCGGACTGAGCCAGAATCGAAGCTGACAAGTTGGGGTCAGAAGGCTAGCGCTTCAACCGCCTGGGCCACTCAGGCCGGTAATTGTATTTGTTTTACAGTTGCCTTATCTATAAACACAGTTCTTGGGGATGATGAAGTTCAGTCCCTGGATTTTCGAGAAACAGAAATGACAGAGCAGCATCTTCTTAAGTTGCTTTTGAAAAACTGACTGTGGGAAACTGGTAGTTTTTTAGAACACAAAATATGGTGATGCGTTTACGTTTTATCCAAATCATGCCCGTATATAGAGATGCGTTTCCATGTCTGGGAGAAGTTACCAAACAAGTTATCTCAGTGCGTTACGGCACTGCCTGTTACGGCTATTTCGAAAGACGGCTGCGTTCGAATACCCCGTCGGCTATCCTCGAAAATTTTCATTTCCAGCCAAACGCCGGGATGGTACCTTTCGCATGGCCACGACCACTTCCTTCCCATTCCCAGCCCGTACAATTACACCCACGTACAACACCCTCACACAGTAGTACAAGTAGCTCACTCCCGTGGGGTGTACCGGGAAAAGGAGGTACAGATCTGACGAGCCGAACATGTCATCGGACCTCCCGGCACTAAAAGTCTTGCGCTCAAAAATAAAATTTGGAAACGTTCAAGGTAATCGTAAGAAGTTGTAGCATTTATTCGTTTTTTCGTGTGATCGTGTTCAAAAATCAAACCACATTCCAGTATATACAGCATGGAAGGTAACTGATGCACCAAATTAACAGAGTAGATCTTGGAGAAAGGATCACAATGCCGTAATTTTCAGGTCTAATGCTTGCACCGTTACGCTAAGACTTGGGAGAAAGGAGACGAGTTGCTCGAATAAACGGTTTGTTCCGAGCTGTAGTGGAGAGATGTCGTGGAATGACATTGGTAGACGAATACGTTTGAATGGTGCTTTTAAAAGTAGGAAAGATCACAATATGAAGATGAAGTTGAATTCAAGAGGACAAATTGAGGCAAATATTCGTTTATAAGAAACTGAGTATTACTTTGCTGGCGAGATGTAGTGTTTACAGTACACTATATGTTCTTGTACGGGCTAGAATTAATTTGTTACTTTCGCTGACCTGTCTCAGTTTCATTCTTGGCCTCGGCAATATGAAAGTGACCGAGGTATGAGCGATGCTAGTAACGCCATTCCTTATGCAGCCAGTGCCTGTTATGAATGATGTGAAATTATCGCTCGTAGGATCGGTTGGTGCATGCAATTCAGTGGGCTTGTCAGACTGCTATGTAATAGCAACTTCTGGCTCGGTGAGGAAAGCAACGGGAAACGACCTAACTCCTCATTTCCCTAGTACGCCTCTTCAGTGATGCCTAGGCCATCTATGACAGCTGATGGCGGAACTGTTGACGATCCAACCAGCCTTCGGTCTGAATACCCAACATACATACACAAGAAACTGAGTTAGGGATTGGAATAGTTTACCGAGGGAAATGTTCGATTAATTTCGAAATTCTCTGAAATAATTTAAGAACAGACTAGGTAAACAACCGATAGGCAAACTGTCACAGATCAGCGGTGACTGACTGACTGATTGACAGATGGGTCGCATGCGGCACGATATCAGCGTGGTCGCATCCGGCACGGTCGCTTCTGGCACGTAACCACTAAAATACCCTGGTTGATTGTGTACAAGCCAACTAGTTGATCTATTCATTAATTCCGTTCAGTTATCGCTGTTGAGAGCACCTTGGCATCTTGTATACGGGGGAGGATTTTGAACCCACATTATAAAGAAGCGCCTTAGTCATTATAACTTCCACCGATTCCCGACCAAAGATCGAAGGAACCCGAATCCCTACAAATTGAGTACATAACCGATATCATGTACAAGTCGGAAATGCATTCGGAAATAGTGGGTTCGAATCACACCGTCGATAGCCCTGAAAATGCTTTTCCGTGGTTTCTCATATTCACACCACGCAAATCCTGGAGCTGTACCTTAAATCAGGCCACGGCTGCTTCCTTCCCACTCCTAACCCTTTTCTAATTCATTGTCGCCACAAGACCTATCTGTGTCAGTGCGACGTAAAGCAAGAACCGTAGTAAAAAGTATGTCGGAAATACATTGCTACGACTATTTATTTAATTCAATTGTGGTTTTGTAAATTAATTCTACCGTATGTTTGTCAGGTAGCGGTAGTGTGCATATGGACCTTATTCGCATTGATTAGTGGTAAATTCTCCAATGTCTTCTTTTCCCCCTTCCTTGAGTTTTCCCCTGTTTTCTAGATCTGTACTTGATGTGTATTTGGCCTAGATTCACGGGCGGGTGCCCTTCCTACCGCCAGCTCAATATGGAGGACTGAATTCACTATTGCGGTAGTTGGTAGTCAACCCTCTACCCTTCCGGCCTTTTAAATATTGCACCGGGAAAAATCCTAGGGTCGCATATACGGGTGATCCCAGAGATATATTCGAGTAGAAATAACTAATCTTAAATCGTTAAGCACAAAGAATGAGAGAGAAGAAAAATAAATAAAAAGATATGAATGAGAACCTTTGTTGCAAACAAATTTATTAAAGAAAAAAATAAACTTTGGCAAAATAAAATAAATTAAAAATGTATAACACTTTGAACCATTCTGTTCATGGTGTCAAAGATGATATTTGACGCAATTATAGTATTGCACAATAGGACTCAATGATAATTGGCACGAAGCCATATTGGAAGCGGGAGCTTGACTGTAGTCCACTAGGTCGGGCGTGGCATCATGTGTGGGAGAGAAGATTTTGTCAGAGTGGGACAGAAATATGCGGATTTTGTTTGGGGAACCACAATGCCACCTTGACGAAACCTAAAGCGGCAAAAAAACAGGCTTGTCACTTCGAGGGAATTGAGCCATATCATTGCTCCCTGAGGGATCTTAGAGAAGATAAAACGGCAGTAATAATCCTCAAATTTTCGGAACGTCATGATGTGTCTTATGACATTAATAAGCAATGAATTCTATAATACAGCATTAGCGCGCACACCGTGGGAATCAGTCAAGTAGCCATATACCGATCTCAAGTTTGTTTGCTGGTGAGTCCCCCACCGTGGCGTGAACTAGGTGATCTGGTGGGAGGCATCTCATTCTGTAACAAGATTTACTTCTGTGCGTATCGTGAGTATGTCGGCTTGTTCGAGAAATTGTGCCATAAACTTTGTATCGGACAAAGATTCAGCTTACCTTAGTGCGGTTGTGCAGGTATTTATTCGGCTGATAGGTGATTCATAAACTTATTAGAAACCAGTTCCATCGAACGCTTACGTTCGGACACTTTACAGTGCGGTCGCGAGTGTGAAACTATTTGACCGGAGATAACGCCGTACCGGTATGCATAGACTTCATCATAGAAGCTGCACGGGCAAACCGTGTAAATATAAAGAAATGTGCGGTATAGCTGTAGATATAGACACGAGCAATTAATATTGTTACTGTCAGACTAACATGTGTTTGTAGTTGAGCATGAAGTAATAACAGTTTTGTTCAACGGATTAGGCTACAGATTTCGGCCTACAGTTGAAGTTAGCTCACACACGAGTTCGCACGCGGTTAAGCAGTTGACAGAGAACAATGACACTTAGCTTTGCAGATCGCCAATGTCTGATTTTATGCCTGTGAGAGTGAGTACGAGTATCTGTAGCACAGTGCTATCAACTAATTAGGCATTTGATTGCAGTGAAGACCTGTATCGATTTCAAGAGCTGATAGAGCACGAGACCTTCCTACCATTATTTCAAGAAGACGACACCATGATGGAGCCATCCATGGAGACGAGACCAAGAGGATCAACCCAGGACAACAGCATCATCATGATGGGCTAAAAATGAGTAGCCATATCCAGGCGGAGGAAGCCGTGAGGTCATCAGCCATCAGATAAATGAACAGGTGTTTTGGCATGTGATGTGTTAGGGGTAGTAATGACTTCGCATATAGTTGTTTGTTTTGCTACGTGGCTTAGATGTTCATTAAGCCCTTATGACAATTTTGTAATATAGCCAAGATGTTAATTAAGCCCTTCCGGCAACCTTATAAGATAGCCAAGATGTTAATTAGGCCCTTCTGGCAACCTTGTAATATAGCTAAGAGATTGAGTAAGCCCTTCTGGAGATTAGTTAATTTCCACAGGACTATTGCATGTGGGGATTGTGTTGTTAGCTATGATTTGCGGGAAATGAGGGAAATAAGGTATAGCTTAGGATTGTTACTAGGGAAATATTCCACTTTATTCTTTATGCAAGTTAGTGTAATCAGTTGAACCGTACATGTCTTCAAAATGGAAAGTTCTGCTACTTCAAGTTGATGTATGGGAAGGTAATAAAAAAAGTTAGTTAATTTAATGTCAGGATTTGCACGATTTTGCATACATGAAATTCAGTGACTTGGACTATGCTGTGTGTAAGCTGTTGCAACGTCGGAACAGCAAGGATTATCTAAAATTTCCGGCAGAGTTTTCCACCACTGTGCACTTGACATGAATCTGGGACTTCGGGACGAAATATTACGCAGTATGGCAGATACTCCATAGCGGTTATGAAGAATTGGTACATGAAAATACTAAGTAGATCCGAGAAGAGGTCAGGCGTTTAAGCCTTTATGTTTATGAGAAAGAATGATCCCTTGTGTGTTAGCGAGCGGCTTTGCTAGCCTGTGTATACCTGCTTTTAGAGGAGCGGAAGATTTAAATTCCCCTCTTGTCGAGACAGCATCAGCTGAGTATGGCATTCGGTCGAGTAGATGTGTTTGTTTACATTTTTTGTTGGTCGGGGAGACCCTCCTATTCCACTGTACCAGCGGTCAATGACACTGCCGGCACCCCAGGCGAGGGTGTGATTGCTCGTTTAAGACGTCTGCATGTGAAACATTTCCTTTCCATTTATGCGTTTTATTTTCAGGTAGCAAATTCTGATGTCTTTCTATGGGCATCATTGTGCTTTCTTCTTTGTTTTGTTTATGGGTGTTGTATTGTCTTATGTTTGACGATAAGAATGTGATGTAACACGCAAGTTACTAGAGGTTGAGTGTTCAAACCCATCCTTGTGAGATTCGCGCTCACGGTAAACTCGGTGTTTTGGTGGGAGTAATTAAGTCCCATGTTTATGTACGTTTGTATAGACATAACGTACGTGAGGGAATTTATTAGTGCTAATTAATCATCTGCGAAGCGTTACTAGTCCTAACACTATAACTGATTAATTTTATGCAATGGTGTTGCACACCTAGGGCCTGTTCACGTTTATCTTAGATCTCAGATGGCAAAAGCAATATCCCGTCGACTCAATGTGTTGTTCATTGAATTGCCACCCCTTGGCATTACCGCACTTGCATTTTAGTGCATTGCATTATGTAAATTTGGATTTTGATACTTTTTGTACTTTGTGCTCTCGTTCATTAAATTTGTTTATCACAAGGTGTTCCTCATTTATAAAAACTACGCAAATTCCTGTCTGTTCAGATCTTTTAGAACCTTTTAGTTATATATTTGAGGCCACAGGACCGACCACGCGTTCTCCGGCTGCTAGGCGGTGCAATCAGGACAGGAACAATAGGTAAGTTGTTGAACCCCTTATCCACTCAACTTACCAATTTAATTATACCTTTATAGAGTATAACTTGCTATATAAATTTGTCACTCACGCACTAGGTCAACTGAAACCCTTAATAATTGATCCATATTATCACATTCATCTAATCCACTTAACTATTTATTCCAATCAATCACAAATGCTTTCATTTGTTGAATTTTACAGGTCGGCCTAATTTTCAAACCAATTCAATTCCATCCATAAATTATTAACATAATACAACACTCTACCTTCATATACTCCAAATCCAGACAAATGCGTATCAAATGGTTGAAATATTATTACGTCTCTTAACAAATTCATTTAACAAGTTCATTACAATAAATACTGCCAGCATCATTTTAATTAATTCGTTCTTTTAATTACCACATATCGCGTTTCGTTATTATTTACTTATTAACATTTTTCCAAAAATATAGTTGAGCTGTGTTAACTACACCAACTCTACCTGAGTGACATTTCAATCCCAAATATCTACTGTACATTTCTTCTATACATGAATTGTTTAAGGGATATTAAATCATTCTCTTCTCTCGTGGCTTCATACTTTCCGTCTACAAACACCTAACATGAAACGGATCCGGACCGACGAAGTACAGACAGTACAGTACAGACTGCAGACTACAATCTGACTTTTACAAAAAATATTAACTCCACACATTCATAATCAGCTGTTTCTCTTTGCATTAAATAACCACAAACTTGTAGCGAAGGGCCCTAAAACTAACACAAAGTCCCCCAAAAGCTTATATCTACACTGAGTCTACAGTAGTAAGACAGAACCTCTGCTTCAAACAATGACAACCACATTAAATTAATCCACAAATCAAAACATTACAACACCGAGCTCAATAGCTGCAGTCGCTTAAGTGCGGCCAGTATCCAGTAATCGGGAGATAGTTGGTTCGAGCCCCACTGTCGGCAGCCCTGAAGATGGTTTTCCATGGTTTCCCATTTTTACACCAGGCAAAATGCCGGGGCCGTACCTTAATTAAGGCCACGGTCGCTTCCTTCCACTTCCTAGGCCTTTCCTATCCCATCGTCGCCATAAGACTTATCTGTGTCGGTACGACGTAAAGCAAATAGCAAAAAAACATTACAACTAAAATAAGAATTTGCTTTGCCAAACTGTACAATAAACACAATTCACATATGCCAACAGAATAAATCATCCGTCAATAATAACCATCAAGAAATCCCAGGTCCACTGACCTGGTCGAGAGTCGAAGTATCCACCGTCAGGATTGTGACATTACAGTGGCCTGAAAATATCTATCTTTAATTGGAGCATTGCAAATAATATTGTATCTTTAAATCTCTATGTGCTGTTACCTAAATGGTCAATCTGAATTAACTAATAAATGACATTGTAACTATCCTTTGATGACCCCATTTCAACGGGGTTTATTCTTTAACACAAAACGCAGAGCAGTGGAGAAATCTTATCTGGGAACTCAAGCACATTTATTTCCTTTACGCCTTCAGCACTATATCTGTCATCACAACTAATATCTCCGTGTCCTCGACAATTCACATAATTCCTCTCAAATCGTACTCCACATAACTTAGCCTTCACTGGCTTATAATCTCAATTGTTCATTTGCATTCTGCATTTCAAAATACACTATGTCTAACATATCCACATATCCACTGGTTCAAATCTCACCAGGATTCACATCGTCATTCATCGAGAACACTTAACTTCTTTGCCTGCAATATTCTTAATAGTGTCTCGTTCCATATTATCATTGGTTCACTGCCTACCACTAGCGTTTTGAATGTTAAAGAGCCTTATCCCAAACTAAGCTCGAAACAAATTACGAGATGAAGTATATAAAAAATATAAAGTACCTCACAGCACATTATTATTAGCCTGACAAAATCAAGTTACTTATCGATGAACGAAACCCTAAATATTCACTGTAATGCCCGTAGCTGGTCACTGGTTCATATCCGCAGCATAATATACATGAAATTTCTCGAAGATTATGAATATTCATGCAACATGCCACTTACTACAGTATAATTAACATGCCCCAAGGGCTACTAAAAATGTACCGTACTAAATGCCATCTAACCTTATCACTGTATTCACACACACGAGTATTATTTCAGAAGATCACACGCTTATATTATTATAGATCATATGACCCAACACACGCTTACAAAAAATATATTAAAAATCACAATAACATCAACACACGTAAATCATATATACAAAATACTCACTCCCCCAAGGTATTAGTACTACAAATGAATTATCTAACCCTAGCTAACCCTTGCTACGCTTAAAATAAAAATGAAATTAACCATCACATGCAAGAAAAAATTATTTACAAATTTATATAACAACTGATCATGCTTATATGAGTTATATAAATTCAGAATGTACTAATCTTAATCCGGTTTCGTTCCATGTTCAGCCACACACCATCTCGGCCGTCAGGTTGGCCCACCGACATTGGGCTCACTCCATAATGAAGGTGGCATTATCGTCAGTGAAAATTCTCTTCTTGAGGTCCATGTCCTTGACACAGTTTACGTACGGCATCTCACACGTTTAATACACCGAGTATACAAAAAGGAAAACCTAATTATTATATTACAAATTATACACAAAATTACAATCTTCTCACTCGCGTACAATTCCCGTAACTGTTTGATTAGAATTTTATCTCGGCAAGAATCCACGATTCCATGATAAAATGCACTCCAAAGCGTCCCGCAATTTCATTTAATTACGTTTGTTGCTGCTCGGCGAACAGGTTTATCGGCACTCGATACTTAATATCTCAAATCTATGGCAATCTGAATATCTAAATTTCCTTATGGAAATAAATCCCGCGGATTATGTTCTACATTAGCAAGTTAGTATTTATTAAGTCGGGAAATGCTCAGATCCACATTTCTACAACGGCGATCACACAGACACGTCCGAACCGTTCCGAAGTAACGAGAGTAGTGACCGAATGGCGTTCTTCCGTCCGCGTTCCTCGTGGCACAGCGTCTAGGGAATCCCCTGATCAGTTTCATCATATCCTGCTTTCAGTAGCCACCTATTTAAATTTAAAAGGTTTGCCAGGATATTACAGCTTAATTTTTCCAACTATGTACAGGACTTATTTATCTTTTAAAATATCTTCTTGTGGATTTAGGTTAATATCGCAGGGCGTTCACATTGGTGTTCCTGCTACTGCTTCACTTAGCTCCTCGCGCGCTATCCTGTGATTCGCTGGTTCAAAAGTTCTGCCAACTTAAATTCGTATATCTCTATCGCCTATCTCTTACACTTCTCTCTCTAGAATGGAAGATTCCATTGCTTTCTCTCTTATGCAATATCCGCCAACTTTGACACGTGCGCTAATGGACTTATAAATTTAGCAAGCTGCATTACAACATGCATCCGGCTTCCCATACAGGCTTTGCCTCATATAATATTACTTCTATACAATTCTTACAATTATATGCCAATGGCATAAACCACTTGCGTTCAGTAGTATGGTGTGCTGTATTTTGATGAAGATAAGAGTATTAAGATGAACCTAAACACCCAATCCCGAAGCAAAGGAATTAACCATACGCAGTTAAAATCCCTGGGCCGGCCAAGAGTCTAATCTGAGGGCATCTGAACCTAAGGCCAGTACCCTAACCAATCAGCCAGGGAGCCGGACGTCATTTCTCCTCTGTATTCATTGTTTTAAAAAGTGGGCAACCTTGTAAATAGAAATCCCTCTTTGATATCCTTGAATGAAAATTTTGGGAAACAACAATAATAATAACAACTGCTAGTAAGTGAGATTGCGAGAAAGAATAAATAATTTTCCAATTTCTTATTGTTAGTAGAAAAATATCGTCGCAAAAGTACTTGATAACGCGTTCATTTCTTGTGGTGATTCCATGTCTATTTTCTTTTCTTTCTTTTCTGTCTTGCCACTTGTTTAACGTAGCACTAACACATCAAAGGTAATTGGCGACGAAAGGATGGGAAAGAGCTAGGATTGGGAAAGTAGCGGCCGTGGCCTTAATTAAGGTACAGCCCCAGCATTTTCCTAGTGTAAAAATGGGAAACTACGGAAAACTATCTCCGGGGCTGCCGACGGTGGGATTCAAACGTACTGTCTCCCGAATGCAAGTTTACAGCTACGCGACCCAACCCGCACAGCCACTTGCTCGGTAGAAATAAATTTATTTTGAAATGCCTCATAAATTTATAGAACATGTTTTGTTATATTTCAATCTATATCACAACATTTTAAGTGATTTCAAGATTGTTACAGCGACTTCAAGCTCACCACATTCGTAGAATTTCCATCACTATCTCCGTCATCGTATTTGTCTCTCGGTTTTCAGTACAAGTCACATAACTGAACAAATGTTCAGGAACGATAAATTTTCTTGTTACAGAACTCACTAATTTTAAATTTCAGTGTATGCTTAATGTCCTTTCGTATTTCGTCGCAGAACTCCGTATTTGATATACTGTAAGCTCCACCATAAATATCTACTTACGCACAGTTTTTTGACCTCTTCAAAAGCAACCAATCTAGCAAGTGCGTTATTTTGTGCTATTTAATCCTGTAACTAATTAATGAGCCCGCCTCTGTGGTGTAGTGGTTAGTGTGATTAGCTGCCACCCCAGAAGGCCCGGAATCGATTCCCGGCTCTGCCGCGAAAATTAGAAAAGTGGTACGAGAGCTGGAACAGGGTCCACTCAGCCTCGGGAGGTCAAATGAATAGAAGTGGGTTCTTTCCCACCTCAGCCATCCTGGAGGTGGTTTTCCGTCGCTTCCCAATTCTCCTCCAGGCCAATGCCGGGATGGTACATAACTTAAGGCCACGGCCGCTTCCTTCCCTCTTCCTTGTTTGTCTCCTCCAATCTTCCCATCCCCCGCCAAGGCCCTTGTTCAGCATAGCAGGTGAGGCCACCTGCGCGAGGTACTGGTCAGTCTCCCCAGTTGTATCTCAGACCCAATGTCTCACGCTCCAGAATACTGCTCTTGAGGCGATGGAGGTGGGATCCCTCGCTGAGTCCGAGGGAAAAAACGAACCCTGAAGGGTAAACAGATTAAGTAGAAGAAGAAGAATGTGAATTTCCCCTTCAAAAATCCCATACAGATCCATATTTCATGACAGTATCTTAGGTAAAATTTAGATTTTACAGCTTTAACCTTTTGAACCATATTTCCTTTCCAAAACTCTTCATTAACTTCTCTTACCTTTTGTTCTATATATAATTGGGGAAGATCAGCATTAAACACCTTACTAACTGCAAGTTGGTCCTGAAATTCACTCCATATTGCTCTCTCCTACGAAGCACTTGCTGAATACTAGCGGACAAGACATTATTCTATATAAATGTGGTAATCACATACCCGATCTGCTGGCTAAAGCAGTTCTAATACGTTATCCTTACATATTCTACAAGCAATATGTCATGGTATAAATAAAAAAAGGAAATAATTGCAACTCACGCAACTTGCCCTGTAATATGTTGGCACCCTTTTCCCTCTCCCCTTTTTACCATCAATAATCGTACTCGTAAACCCCGCCTATCCAAACTCCCCTTTACGATAAACAACACCCCTATGCACGGAAAATTAATCTGTCAGTTCACCAGGTGACAGTCTCCCAGAATGGGCTTGTTCCAAATACAGTAGTTTCACCTCTCTTTAATAATTCATACGCCGAGTGGCTGGGTGAGTGGAGCCGTTTTTCCAAGCTTGTCTCCTGAACTCAAGATTGCAGAATCAACTCCCAGTTCAATTACTCTGTTTTACAAGGTGCAGATATCTGACATGATGTTTACTGCTTCTAGTGCAGTTTTTCATCCTGATTTCAAATCTAAAGTCCATCTGCCTCTATCACATCAGAGGTTGAAGATATTAACAACGATTTATTTCTCATGGAACAGCGTTCATCGAGAATATTTTTCGTTATTTTTCATACAAAGCCGAATATTTTTATTTGCTTCTCTGTTATTGTCAGTGACAGTGGACATTATAGCTTCCAGAGGTTGAACAAACTCACCAAATCTATTTTGCCACGTGCGCGGCTACGTAACAGACAAATCCAATAAGTTCCATGTGGTGCATTTGCACTGATCTTAGCTAAATGCCATGTTCATTAATATTTCATGTTCCAATCAATGCTCTAGTGAAATTTCTGTCTATGAGTTGTTTTCCTTGATACGATGTTAAACATATGTAGCCGGGCTGAGTGGCTCAGACGGTTGAGGCTCTGGCCTTCTGACCCCAACTTGGCATGTTCAATCCGGGCTCAGCCCGGCGGTATTTGAAGGCGCACAAATACGTCAGCTTCGTGTCGGTAGATTTACTGGTACGTAAACGAACTCCTGCGGGACTAAATTCCTGCACATCAGCGTCTCCTACATATGTAAATGGTTGATGTCCTATATCTTAAAAACGGTGGGTGATGCAGACAAATGCTTTGTATATTTTGAAAATGTAACGTTTCAGTTGTCCTAGAACGCGTGTTGGATACCAGGATATCCGCCGAAAGTTATTTTTTGTTGATCAGTGTTATTAGTTAGCATTTGAAAATTCTTAAATGTCAGAGTTCGTTGACACCATGTCAAGTTTAAACAAATCGTTTTGAGAGCAGAATTTCAGTCGGATCGATTTTCGTTTGCTCGAGATTTCCTTCACATTTTCGTACCATTGTCGTAAAGTTGCCTAAAACTAATAAACTCTTATTATTAAAGTGATAGCAGTAGAAGAGACTCTAACATTAAATGTATTATTATTGCTATTATTATTATTATTATTATTATTATTATTATTATTATTATTATTAATATTATAGATAGTGGGTTCGAAACCCAATGTCGGCAGCCCTAAAGTTGGTTGTTCGTGGTTTCCCATTTTCACACCAGGCAAATGCTGGGGCTGTACCTTAATTAAGGCCACGGACGCTTCCTTCCCACTCCTAGGCATTTTCTATCCCATTGCCGCCGTGAGACTTATCTGTGTCGGTGCGACGTAAAAGCAAATGTTTGGAACTCTCTTGGGGTTTATTTCGGGCCCAGAATGTTTTCGTTATATGTGCTTTTGCCCTTTCTTAAATTCATTGGTTTGCTGGACGCAGAGTGGTAATTGTTAGAGGTTCTATTGAAGCTGTAGATCTGATTATATACCGAACGAGTGGCTGCACGGTTGGGTTAATATAGCTGTTAGCTTGTATTCAGGAGATACTGGGTTCGAACCCCAATGTCGGCAGCCCTGAACATGGTTTTCCGTGGTTTCACATTTTAGAGTACGGCAACAAATTCCCCAGTCCCAATTCTTCCCTATCCCACTGTCGCCGACGATGTGTGGCTGCTGACTAAAATGAAAACAACTTAAACTCGACTCCAGATACTTCCGCGTAATTTAGATAAGTACGTAGTTGGTTCTTATCTTTCTACGGAGATTTTAACTACTGACCTAGTTAATGAGGGCTCTTCAGACATTGAAACAAACAAGGTACAGTAACATTAACAGTACCGTTCATTAACACATAGTTGTCAGAGAATCATTTTCCCCCAAGAAAAGAAATATTTTAGAACTTCACCAACACAATGCGACTTCATATTGTTTACAGACCTATTACAAAATGTTAATGCTTATGCTGATGCCTGTGTGGCTGGCAAAGGCAAATGCTGTGTTATATTGAGAGCACCCATGCACCTAGTTTTGAAATTTCGACCAGTTTTTTCAATGTTGATTTTTTTTTGCTAGGGGCTTTACGTCGCACCGACACAGATAGGTCTTATGGCGACGATGGGATAGGAAAGGCCTAGGAGTTGGAAGGAAGCGGCCGTGGCCTTAATTAAGGTACAGCCCCAGCATTTGCCTAGTGTGAAAATGGGAAACCACGGAAAACCATCTTCAGGGCTGCCGATAGTGGGATTCGAACCTACTATCTGCCGGATGCAAGCTCACAGCCGCGCGCCTCAATGCTGAATTTAAGAGGTTCATTGTATATTTGAGTTTGTAAATATCAATTAAGTTATACAAGGCTGTGGGCTCGATTTTTTTGTTTTTGTTTTTGTTTTTTGTTTTTTACAAGTTACTTTACGTCGCATCGACACAGATAGGTCTTATGGCGACGACGAGACAGGAAGGGGCTATGAGTGGGAAGGAAGTGGCCGTTGCCTCAATTAAAGTGCATCCCCAGCATTTGCCTTGTGTGAAAATGGGAAGCCACGGAAAACCATCTTCAAAGCTGCCGACAGTGGGGTTCGAAACCACTATCTACACTATCTCCCGAATACTTGATACTGGTCGCACTTAAGCCACTACAGCTATCGAGCTCGATATTTTCTCTGGCCTGAATTCTATTAAGGGTTTGGTTCTATTTTCTGAATGCCATCTTTTACACTAATATCCTGGATTTTGTGAAAAGATGTTGCATTATGTTAGTGTAACATAAGCAATGGAGTCATTATTATGACCACATTCTACGTCGGCACCACGTATCTCATGATGCACGTCACATGTCATGAGCTAACGTGCTGAGTATAGAAGGTGTGAGATAGGCCGTCTGCACTCGTATCACTCATCGCTGTCATATGTAAAAGGGGAGATTTATCAGAGAAACAAAAAGGGTAGATTGCGGGCTTTCGGCCCTAGCGTGGCAGTATTTCTTAAACGGCTGTTCGGGAACTACTTTGGTAAAACTCTATCGTAGGTGAACAACTGGCATCTTTGCCTATAACCGACAAAAAAACTGCGGAGGACCACTTGCCATTGATGTGAAAGGTCAATCTCGGCTACGTACGCGCATGAGGACCGACGTATGAACGTGGAGCACTGATTGTCTTCAGTGACACGGTTGAGATCCTCCAGCAAGAAAATGTGACATGTAACAGGAATGTGGGAGCACGACCGAGATTTTCAAGTACTGTACTTCCCTGTCTCCAGATGTCCTTGACTTGAACCGAACTGAGCATCTGTGAGACCACCTCGATCGTCGTGTTCGCTCTATGGATCCCCGTCACGCCCCTTCCAACAGCTGTGGGGTTCATTACAAGCAGCATGGCTACAAAAATGAACTCCATGACTAAATGGTTAGCGTGCTGGCCTTTGGTCGCAGAGGTCCCGGGTTCGATTCCCGGCAGGGTCGGGAATTTTATCCTTAATTGCTTACTTTCGCTGGCACGGGGGCTGGGTGTATGTGTCGTCTTAATCACCATTTCATCCTCATCAAAACGCGCAGGTCGCCTACGGGAGTCAAATCAAACGACCTGCATCTGGCGAGCCGAACTTGTCCTCGGACACTCCCGGCACTAAATGCCATACGCCATTTCATTTCAAAGGCATTCATGTTGACAATGTGCCGCAGTGAGAATTGGCGGTAGATTGAGCCCTTGGTTCAGTTACCTGCGACAACCTACCAGCAAATTTATGAGTCACTCCCAGACCAGTGGCTGTTCGTGGTATATGTTGTAGATGGTTGTAGTTTATTTTATATTATTATTATTATTATTATTATTATTATTATTATTATTATATTTACTATTAACAAATTCATCGCAATTGGGAAATGTCTCGCTGGCAATAATCACTTACAGAAGTGTGATAATAAAGTGAAGTTAAAACGTAATTACCCAACAGCAACAACAACAACAACAACTACTACTACTACTACTACTACTACATGAGTACAACAAGCAATTCCATGGAAAGAAAACATTACAAGAAATACTACTAGTTTAACATTCTAAATCCAGCATCAGCATATACAAATTCACACACAACTGAAGTATTTCCAATGCTTATCAATACGGGTTACAATACTAAAGGTTACTACTAGCATAACATATAACAACGTCATACACACCAGGCAAATGCTGGGGCTGTACCTTAATTAGGGCCACGGCCGCTTCCTTCTCAGTCCTAGCCCTTTCCTGTCCCATCGTCGCCATAAGACATATCTGTGTCGGTGCGACGTAAAGCCAATAGCAAAAAAAAAAGTCATATACAAATTCACACGTACCTTAAGTATTGTCCGCCTCTGTGGTGTAGTGGTTAGTGTGATTAGCTGCTACCCCCGGAGGCCCGGTACGAGGGCTGGAACGGGGTCCACTCAGCCTGGGGAGGTCATCTGAGTAAAGGTGGGTTCGATTCCCACCTCAGCCATCTTGGAAGTGTTTTGCCGTGGTTTCCCACTTCTCCACCAGGCAAATGCCGGGATGGTACTTAACTTAAGTACACAGCCGCTTCTTTCCCTCTTCCTTGTCTATCGTTCCAATCTTCCCATCCCCTCGCAAGGCCCCTGTTCAGCATAGCAGGTGAAGCCGCCTGGGCGAGGTACTGGTCATCCTCCCCAGTTTTACCCCCCGACCCAGAGTCTGAAGCTCCAGGACACTGCCCTCGAGGCGGTAGAGGTGGGATCCCTCGCTGAGTCCGAGGAAAAAACCGACCCCGGAGGGTAAACAGATAAAGAAGAAGACCTTAAGTATTTCAACATTTTACACTATGACTTACAAAAACAACAACATGAGTACAACAAGCAATTCCATGGAAAGAAAATATTAAAATAAATACCACTAGTTTAACATTCTAAACCCAGCATGGTCATATGCAAATGCGTAAGTGTAAATGTTAAATTCTAAAAATGAGATAAATTACAATGAAATCACGAATATACAAGTCTACAGGATGAGGTGTTTTAAAAGTCGGATAAAATATTAAAATAACATTTTATTTTTTCACAATTTACTTTACGTCGCACCAACACAGGTAAGCCTTATTGAGACGATGGGATAGGAAAGACCTCGGAGTAGGAAGGAAGTAGCCGTGACCTTAATTGAGGCACTGCCCCAGAATTTCCATGGTGTGAAAATGGGAAACCACGGAAAATCATCTTCAGGACTGCCGACAGTGGCGTTCGAACCCACTATCTCCCGGATGCAAACTCACAGATGCGCGCCCCTAACCGCACGGCCAACTCACCCCCGGCAATAACAAGTAAATAATTCCGTTATTTAATTAAACAACTGTGTTGACGACACCAGCTTGTTGGTCCTACTTGAAAAGGAAATCCACGCTACGTTCATCGATGTGAGCGAACTTATCGATTACTTTCTCGTTGAATCTGGAATTGTTCATGATAAAGTCTGATAAATATCATTCCTATTTTTGTCCATTTATCATCCCTGCCAAATAACAAACATGGAAAACAGTGCAATGAATTGTTCTCTTCACAGTTACAAATCCAGTTATGTTTATCATAAATTGAACGTACGTGTAAAATGTTTGCTTTTACTTGTTCAGTCTTCTCTACGTTTAGTCCTGATGTCAAACGTCCGAAATGTTTTAATTTATAGCGTCTCTTCTGCTTAATACAAGCTGAAGGGATTTATCAGCAAATTGGAAACGAAATTCATTGGAAAATGCACTCCTTGAACCACAGTTGAATTTAAATAGCAGCAACAATACACACTCATGACTGCTACACACAAATATTGTTAGTCAACTGCGAACCAGTTTCTCCGAACAATGCTTTATGACACCAGCAGTGCAGAAGCTAGCGAGATGCGCTTCCATTAGAAATGAGTGGAGAATACAATCTGTCGTTTGGTTGCAAAGCAAATACGCGCCACCCACACTCCGCTGGAGTGAACAGAAACCTAGATATATGGACATTGGTGCAGAAAGCTTTAAATGAACGATGCACTGCTCAGAAAGAATAACTTGTAATCTCGAATCAAATAACGAATATAAAAATTGGTGGATGCGCAAACCTGCAACCAGGCCAGAAACCGCCACTGCTCGCAGCCCTTCAAAGTCTGTGATGCATACGGTGGTTAATCAGAATTTTAGCAGGTGGTCATACAAGTAATGTTATTGGTTTTACGCAGGCGGTGTAACCTGCCTGCCTCTTACCCGGAGGCCACGGGTTCGATTCCCGGCCAGGTCAGGGATTTTCACCAAGATGTGAGGGCTGGTTCGAAGTCCACTCGGCGTACATGATTACAACTGAGGAGCTATCTCACGGTGAGATAGCGGTCCCGGTCAGGGAATTACGGCCGAGAGGATTCGTGGAGCCGACCACATGACACCTCGTAATCTGAAGGCCTTCGGGTTGAACAGCGGTTGCTTGGTAGGCCATGGTCCTTCGGGGCTTTTGCGCCATGGGGTTTGGTTTGGCTTGGTTTGGTATGGTTTTACGTCCCGCTAACTATTTGTACGTTGCTTTCGGAGACGTCGAGTTGCCGGAATTTTGTACTGCAGGACTTCTTTTACGTGCCGGTAAATCTACCGACAAGAGGCTGGCGTATTTGAGCACCTTCTAATTCCATTGGACTGAGCTGGGACTGAGTCCACTACCAAGGGCTCAGGAGGCCAGCACTTCTACCGTCTGAGCAATCCAGTCCGGCATGGTCATAACGAAACTCGGCTGTGCATGGCATACAGTATATGTTAACGTTACTAGGTAATGGACGATAACAATGGCGAAAATTATAGTGTGTGGATGTGTATATGTGATTCATACTACGCCTCCTGAAATCGCCGTGTAGACTACAGAACAAAGCATAACAATATCACGCTATACCGTATTGATTGTCAATCAATACACTGCTATTCGAAAGTGACCTGAACTTTATATAGTCCAACCACTGTAAGCCAGGCAAGGAACTTATCAAAGAAGAGTTTCCTCATAGAGGTTTTGTAGATACTAATCCATGAAAGCGGTATGTCAAAATTTTAACTTTGAAATATTTTGTTTGGTGCCACTGAAGGGCTTGTAGAACGAGAAAGTTTTTTCAATCGATGGCTGCAGTTTTATCAAAAACAGATTTCTTTAATGTGTATCACAATATCAGTAATTGGTAATGTTATTTCTAAAATTATGGGTATTGAACCATTCTGTTCATGGTCAAAGAACGTTGATATAATGATAGTTATGGTAATAATATGAGACCACAAAGAAAGGACATTAGGGGGCATTTTATTATGCAATAGTATCTAACATTGCGCGCTTTTCAAGAGAACTTAGCGTCAGAAGCGAGCTGAAGTTCCCAAGATGCTTATTAAAATTTATTATCCCAAGCGAACCTCTTGACTTACAGCGTGGGACGCGAACTACTCCGTGAGAAGCGGCGGGGAAGTTTATATTGGAGGGAAATGAATTTATTCAATATCCCCGCCCACAAGAGGAATATAGAGCATTGGAAGTAATAACTGCAATGAGCATATTTTTCTGGAAATTTTGATATGCTACACGACACAAGTTGTAATCACAATAAAGGAATGAATAATTACTCTGCGTACCGTGGGAGAATTTTCCTCTCCGCGGGCACGCTCATGAGGGCCCACACACGAAGAGCTCTGTAGCGTGGGTGCACGATCGCTAATATATACGGCCGCCGAGGGCGCGAGCGTCATTTACTATGTGTATCGCTGTCAAGAAGGTGTCTGTCACGCACTGACTCAGCGAAGGGAAGATTACCTTTGTCTACGAGCATCGCAGTCAGAGTCTACCTTGTCCTGGGGACTTTTCCTCTTACGTCACGTGTGTACTGGACGCTGCTCATCCATCGCGCTGAGGCAGTAATTTGGAGCGGAGCTACAGAATATCCTTCACGGCATCGAGGTACGACCGTGGACCATCAGCGACGTCCAATCAGCACACCGACCACATCGAGGAGGCGGCAATCGAGTCACCTGAACGAGTTGCAGTTGAACGTCACAGCAGACCAGGATGTCACCAGTCATCAAACTACGATTGTTGTCGCCTGCCCACAACGTTAACATGATGGCTTAAATTAGCAATGTCCATAGGAGAACTGTTCAGATGATATCACAAGACACAGGTCAGATCATTCCACTTCTTAGCATGCAACAGATAGCAAATGGTTAGGTCAGCAACAGATAAATTTGGCCTTCCGCCAATATGTAAATAAGTAGGTGTCTGAGGGCATATGTAAATAGAATTTATGCTCAGGACTCAAGCTTAGTTGGATAGTTAATGTTTGCATGTTATTGTTCTTATTTATTTTCGTTAGTGTCATAATTGAATAGATACAATGTTTCAATATAGGGGAATTAAGGTCGTGTACTTTCATTTATCCAAGACTTACGCAGTCTCAAATGAGTATAGCCAGGACAAGTTGTTTAGGTACTAGCTAAATGCACGGAGCATGGTAGACTGTAGTGTTAATTTGTGAGACGAAGAAAAGCATAAGATCTTCTATATTTCTTTAATGCACTCGGACTAGCATATCAAAGTGAGCGGGTCATGTACTAAGAAGCCCATAAGAAATGAGGAATATGTTTGTTAGGCCCAGAGTATAGAGACAAGGCCCATAAATAGCATGATAAATAAAGGCTTAAGTGGTAATTTGATTATTTGGGTGCCAGCAATAGCGCCAAGGTGTATTTGTATGAATGTGCTAGTTAGTGTACCAGTGTGAAGTTAATAAACGGGCCAGTTCTATTTGAGTCATAACTGGAATAGAGTGTTGAATTTTGATCTCTAGGGAATAAATTGGCATGTAGTAATTACATGGGAATTATATAATAAGAGGGGAAAATGAACGGTAGATCAATGGGCCGGAACGAGGGAAGAGTCGTCCCTTGGCTCTGTTTATAAGTTGTCGACCGAGAGAGAGATTTATGGTTGTAGAAACATGGCCGCTCAGTTTATCCAAAAGCCGAGGCGTGTTGAAGGACAAAAAGTAGGTCGTTCTGACGTCACGACACGAGAGTCTGCAGTGAAGAACAATACGGTTTCCGTCAAGGGGAAAGGAGAGCAGTGACCTTTTAATACAGCAGCTGGAAGATAAAATTCTATACACGATTACGTGTGCCATTTAAAGGTGTACGTAACTATTCATATGTGTCTGCACGATGTAAATGACGTTTTTCTCATCATTCTAGAAGTCATGTTGTCGTAGGATTTGGGAATAGTCTCGTGGTCGATTCCCAGGCGGTAGAGTGTGTATTGCATGCTTAGTTTAGAGCTTATATTAATCATGAGTACTGTGGCATAGATTCACTTTAGGAATATGTTATGTTCATTGTAAATATGATTTGGTTATTAGCAGACTTATGATTCAATTTATTTTCTTTTGACGGAGTCATTATGCTGGCTGTTGCAGTATCGGGTGTTTCCACGAGGCTAGAAATCTCCTCCACAAGGCCATTAACTCCAGGCGAGATGCCTCTTTACTTCAAGAATTTTTTTTATGACAACATTGACCATTATGTAAATTTTATTGAGGATTTTGGTTTATAACAGAATTTTTAAAATTATTGTGATAAATTAGATTATTATAGCGAACGTGCAGCTCAGTTATAGTTTTTTGGCTCGAATTAGTTCACATCCTGCTCATTTTATTCCTCTTCATTTATTTTATTTGTTCACGTTGACCCCTTTTCTACACGTAATCCCTTGTTACTGCTGTTGCTGACGGAGATGATGAAGAGGATCGTCGAGCAAGGTAAGCTATGTGCCAAAGGGATTCACCTGGTGGTGCGCGTATTGTTCACTATAATGTACTTGGTCAGATCTCAGCATTTGCTTGACGTTGACAAGGGCATTATAGGTCACAGTATATTGTTATGCAACTAAGTTGCAAATCTATTGTTCTTTTAAAACAATAGGCCTATTCATATGCAACTATGTTGCAAGTCTATTGTTCTTTTGGAAACAATATGTCTATTGTTATATAATGTCTATTGTTACCTTGCAACAATGTTGAAGTTCGTTGTTCATTTGAAAATATCATTGTCAATGTCAATGAATGTTTTCATGCAGTGTAAAACAATGCTATTTAAGTGTAAAAATCTAGCCAGTATGGTTTCTAGAATATCGTGTGTTTCTTCAAAACTTATCATGTTAGTATACAGACATAATTATTTTCATGCACAGCACTGGTGTGTTTCTGTCTGTGAATTTTCGTCTCAAGCAGTTAGTGTACCTGTGCATTTTAAAATTTTTTTGTTACTACTAATGAGTGTCGTTCTCTTCCTATGCCATATCAAAAGGTCTTCTCCCAACACGGTGTGCTTTCTTACCGTGTGAATGTTTTTCAGTTGTTTCTCACACGGTATGTTTACTGTATTAGTATACGATGCAGACAGAAAATTTTACCAACAATTTCTTCCTGTAGACGAATCATCACATTATTTCTCACATCATCATAATGAAAATAACAGTAGTATTTTAGCGCCATATGGTTATTTTCAACAAATTATTTTGTAAATAAGTTTTTGTTAGTATGTTTTATCAGTCTCTCACAAAAAAGTTTCCAATGAATTATTTCGGGTACTTCGAGTTCTTCTGCAACAGGTAAGTGAATATCTATGCAGTATTTTCATACAGCGTTCTTTTTGTGTAAAGAACGTGCCTGTGTGTTTTAAATATTCTTTTTCAAAGCTTCACGTGTTAGTACAGGGACAAAAGAAATCAAAACACAGTCCTGATGTGATTCTGTCCACGAATTTCATCTCAAGATGTTTGTACGCGTGTGCACCGTTCTTTTTTATATCATGCTAATGAACGTTTCTTCAACACCATGTCAAAACTTTTTTTTTCTCTCAACGCAGAGTGTTATCATGCTGATGTTTACTCAGTCATATAACACACATGTGTCTGTGTTCACCATATTAGTATACAGACGGAAAATGTTACCAACAAAATGGGTATTCCTCCACTAGATATTGTCTAGAGATATAGTTTTCAAAAGAACAACAAACTTGCAACATTGTTGTACAACAACAGACCTATTGTTTTCAAAATATAGCCTTGCAACATTGTTGCAGCATAACAATAGATCTATTGTGTTGTATAACCCTTTCCGAATCCCTACCACGACACGTAAGAAAGTTAGTAAGAAAATAAATAAACGAATATGAGAGACTCATTTGTAGCATAATTCCTACAACCATGAAAGTACCAGACAAACATCAATAGCAAGGTTGTCTGTTTTAAACCTACTAACTACTTTAAAGTACTGCGGAGCCCAGATAAATGACCTGTTGATAACAGAGTGAATCATGGTCAGCACATTCCCAACTATTCACGGCCGGGTACACTGTCACTCATATCACAAAGCTTCTAAATGGTGATAAAGAGACTGTGAGAACGCCGCTTTAACATTTAGAACAGGATTACATGTTATTCAGTGAGCACTACTTGTACTTAATGTTCGGTAGCCATACCTATATTTTCCTTAGATAGGTTCGATGGTTGAAAAATTATAAGCCTAAATTTATATTTTACAGTAATTATATTCCATGGCGTGTTTATATTGTGATGTCTCTGCAGGGACACGTACGCAAATATATATTTTGACTGCATATTGGCAGGCTGCTGAATTTGGAATTTGTAACTACTTGAAATTTAACAGTATGTGCTGTCGTTTTGCATATATTGGTACTAAAACACTCTCAATAAACTTTCCTTCACATATACACAACACACCAAGGACGTACCCAGAATCTAAACTAGGGCTGAGAGTGGGGAGGGGGGGCGGGTGAGCAGAAATGAGGCGGGAGTCAAAGTAAAGCTCAGGATTTCGGGAAACTAATTTTATTAGTCACTAACCCAGGTGGTGATTTTGATCACAGGCAGATACATGACGGGGGGCCCGAAGTATGGTGCCAGTATTTCGACTGTAGCCGCTCATGATGACTGTCCCCGTACCATGATATGGAGAGTGTTCCAAGAGTGGAGGAATCGTGGAGAGACATCGAGGAGAAGATCAAACTGCAGCCGTCCACGAGTGATTGATCAGCGAGGTGAGCGTCGGGTGTCACGACTGATATCATAGCAGCGACGCTCCATAATGGAACATTTGACCCATGAGTACAACAGCGGACAGGAACGTCCGGTTTCCACAATGACTATGCGACGTGACTTGCGTTGACTCGGGTTCGGGAGCCATAGAACAACAAGGGTACCCACATTAACCCCACGTCATCGCAAACAACGCCCGCGTAGGCCATAGAAAGTCGTCAGTGGACATTGGACGCATGTAAGAGGGCTGTCTGGAGTGATGAGTCTCGTTTCCTGTTGCACCGTTCTGACGGACGAGTCCGTATCTGACTTAAACCGCATCAGGCGGCGTCTGTACCGTCGGCGTCCAGCAAGTTGGAGGTTACGGTGTCAAGGCTGGGGAGCATTCTCATGCCCGTCCTGTGGATATTGGTCATCTTACCACATACCGTGAGTGGTGAAGACTACAGGAATCTGTCAGTCGACGATCAGCACCTGTCTCTCCAGGCATTCTTTCCCGACAACAGTACCATACTCTAATAGGATAATGCATAGTGTAATCGGGGCAAGGACACTAAGGACTGGTTGAATAAAAATGAAAATGTATTCTTCACTCTGCCATGGCCTGCAAATTCTCCGGACTATACGCCCATTGAAGATGTCTGTGGTACGTTGGAACGTGCTATGAAGGCCACTTCTAGGCCTCCAAAAATGTGCGTCAACTGCATGAGATGCTACAGCAGGCATGGCTTGGATTAGACATGACTACGTGCTTCACCTTGTGGAATCTGTCCCCTGATGTTTGCAAGCCGTGATCGCCAGCAAATGGTATATATATCTACCAGATGCAAGCTAACAGCCGCGCCCCTAACCGCACGGCCAACTTGCCCGGTACCAGCAAATGGGGACCAACCCATTATTAAGTTACTGTTACCAATAAAGTGATCGTTCAAATTTATAATTCTGTTGGGTGGTCAAGCAAAACGCAACATCAGATCACACTATTTGTCGACTGCTGTTTGTATCTCAGATAATTCTTTTTTTTTTTTTTTTTTTTTGATAGTTGCTTTACGTCGCACCGACACAGATAGGTCTTATGGCAACGATGGGACAGGGAAAGGCTAGGGGTGGGAAGGAAGCGGCCGTGGCCTTAAGTAAGGTACAGCCCCAGCATTTGCCTGGTGTGAAAATGGGAAACCACGGAAAACCATTTTCAGGGCTGCCGACAGTGGGGTTCGAACCTACTATCTCCCGAATACTGGATACTGGCCACAATTAAGCGACTGCAGCTATCGAGCTCGGTAGAGAATTCTCCGGTTAGTAACTATACAGTAGGGAGTGCAGGTGCATTATATACTAGGTATCTCTAAGGGTATATGTAAGATATTCCCTTAAGGCGGGATTCCACTGAGGCTACCTTTGGGCGACAGTGACGCACGATGCAGTCGACTTTCAATTGAGGAAACACTGCGCGACATGTAGCGTGCGACTGTGTGGCATGAGACATGTTGCGATCTGTCCAACGCTCTCTGGTGTCGCATGCCTCAAAAATATGCTAGTCGAACAGTGTCGCCCGGGATCCGATAGTGTATGGATCGGTGCTACAATATTCGTGCGGCAAGATGAAATGGCTATTGATAAAACTGTGAATGTAATTGAGGATTACCACAATGCTCCGGAATTGCGGAATGTAAAAACAATAGGATTACGATGGATTCGTTGAAACGGCTCTCAGCGTCCAGGAACTGAAGAAAAATTTTTTAAATGCGTTCAGCTTTCCATCGAGACCACAAAATGAAAACTAGTGGCACTTCTCCACTGAGAGGAAATTTTTGGTTCGGGTATAATATACTTACCATTCTTCTTGACTTCGATGCTCCGAGGAAAACTACTTCAAAGTCAGATGAAAATGGGGAACGTGAGGTGAGTCGATTTTAAACCACTGTTTACCTTTAATAAATAGTTAACTGCTTATAAACTCTGTAAGTAAGATTGTGATTTATTCAACGTCTAGTTTTCTGATTTTTGGTACTGGCAACAGTTCGCACTAGAAATAAATAAATTAAAGATAACAATGAAAACATAATTTGACATCATACTATTAACTACTACTACTATTAATAATAATAATAATAATAATATATTCTACTTATCAGCATCGTATGACATTTTCATCCCTGTAGATTTCTTGTAAATACATTTTTTAACAGCTAAACAACAAAATGTTCTCCTTTCTACACTGTTAACACACAACAATAATCTACTTGTTATTTAGAAATCCAATTGCGCAGTGTCTTCCTACATTGTTTCATCACAGTCTTTTTCTTCCTCAGTACATCTGCTTATTGTCATAGTTCATTTTTCTGGTTTAGGTTTATTAGAAATTTGAATGGTAAGGGGTAAAGTAATCGGGACATAGTTAGGATATTCTACTTAAAAGTAATACATTTTAATAAGAATGTTGATTATGATTAAATTCCAGTGTACACGAAGCTTCTAAAACTTCCCGTACGTCTGAGCATACCGATCCTGCCATAGTACACCGTAGTGACGGAACTATCGATTGAAAACTACCGAATTATTCGATGGTCGTCAACTACCGTTACGACCGATTGCTTCCGTTTGCATTCGGTTTTACATTCGGATCTCAAATTCCAATTGCATCCACTTGTCGGCGCTGAAATCGGCCTCCTCTTTCGTCATGGAGTAAAGTCAGAGTTGATAGTATACTCTATACTCTTTGGGATAAATCTCTTGACCGGCGCGAATTATGATATAAACATAAACTAATAAAGCGAATAATATGTTTGGATATATTTCCCCCTCGCAGACTCTGACACAAATTTGTATAATGAAACTGAATTAGTGTTCACATTATCAATAGATAATTATGTTATAGTTCTTATAAATACTTTCCATGTACTAACCATGAACCTCTAATGATTGAACAATAACCTTAACTGAATGGAATGGTTTTTAAATTAACATGTGCAGTATTACTTGGTCTTAGTAAAATATGTTGTCTTTTCATTTAGTTTAGTTTGCTGCATTCACGTTATTTTAACATGGGGTCTCATTACAATAGGTGTAAAGCTAAATTACTTAACATTTGTTATTTTATGAACTATAATACATTCATTATCTTGTGGTTAGGGACACAAAAATGCATTTTATTTAAAATGAAACATAATGATCACAATTACTTTAATCGGGAATCTTTATTTTATTTTATAGACCAACGTTTTTCAGTTTCCAATCACTTCACTCGAACATTGTGTAATGTTTGTTACTAGTCTCTGTATTCCCGCTTATATCACTACCAACAAAACGAACATGTTGTATAAATCGGTAGTATAATACAACAATCCGCATTTCAATATTCGATCTTTGTAGTTACTAGCAAATGACATATTACTAGTTACTGAGAGTCGAGCACCGCAGTACAAAACGCATTTCACTACTTTCTAACTAATTTCAAGCCGAATGCTTTTTTTAATATTTATTTTGCTTAACGTCGCACCGACACAGATATGTCATATGGCGACGATGGGATAGAAAAGGTCTAGGAAGTGGAAGGAAGCGGCCGTGGCCTTAATTAAGGTACAGCCCCGGCATATGCCTGGTGTGAAAATGGGAAACCACGGAAAACCATCTTGAGGGCTGCCGACAGTGGGGCTCGAACCCACTATCTCCCGATTACAGGATACTGGTCACACTTAAGCGACTGCAGCTATCGAGCTCGGTCAAGCCGAATGAAAACTATCACTGTCACGCTTCACAATTGGTAGTCTACCGATAGTTTAAAACATTCGATATTCCCATCACTAGTACACGGTCTTCATCTGACATAAAGTAATCCATAAACTCATCCCTAATGGCTTTCGCCTCTTGAGAATTCCGACGTGGTTTGCTTCCCAGAGGCTCCATGCCTGTATCCACTTGAATCACTCCGCGCCATGATCCACGAATGATATTACCATCTTTGGTGTCGGTGTCAAATGTCACCGGAGGCGAATAAAGAGATCTTGAACTAGGACGTTTTCTGAGAAAGTTCTGTAGATACAGGCATGTGGTAGTTACAGTTTCTCTATTTTCTACACTAATCTCCATAGGCTTTCTAAATACTCCGAAAACACTGGCCAGTAATCCGAAGCAGTTTTCTACTATTCTGCGAGCACGTGAATGTCGGTAATTGTAGATTCTATGGGGTGAGCCTTTGTCGTTATAACCAGTGTATGGTTTCATAATGTGCTCTTGTAGGGGAAATGCATCATCCGCTACCAGAATATAAGGCGATGACGTTTCTCTTCCTGGAAGAGGTTCTGGAGTCGGGAGAGACAATTTGTTTTTCGATAAAATCTTGAGAAAGCCAGGTTTCCGGAATAGTCCACCGTCCGAAATCCTTCCTTGACGCCCAGTATTAGCGTACAGGAAGCAATACGTTGTGTCAGCGATTGCCATCAAGACGATGCTGAAAGTTCCCTTGTAATTAAGAAATTGACCACCACTTCCTTTTGGGCACTTCACCTTCACCAGTATTTATGTTTTCCGTCACACGCGCCAATACAGTGAGGATAATTCCATGAAGTCTCAAAATAGTGTGATGATCTTTCCCAATCTTTTTGTTTGTTTGGAACCTGAGGACAATAATTTTGTTATTAGTAAAGTATGTTGAGTACTCAGCCCGAAAGCTGGTTGTATCCTCAAGAGCTCTGACATCAGCTGTCATTGATGGCCTAGGTATCGCTGAAGAGGTTTACAAGGGAAATGAGGAGCGAAGTGGTTTACCGTTGCTTTCCTCACTAAGCCAATCGTTGCTATTACACATCAGTTTGCCAAGCCCACTGAAATGCATGCACCAAACGAACCTATGCGCAACATTTTCACACCATTCATAGCAGGGACTGGCTGCTTAAGGAATGGTGTTACTAACGTCGCTCATACCTCATTCAGTTTCTTATTAGTATTCTTTAAATGTTACATAGAATTTATACGTATTACTTCTTTATCTGCAAGCTACAATGATCTGTTATTCTTCATTAAATGAGGCGACTTTGGAAACTGAAGATTTACTCCGCGCTGGAACTCCAGACTTTTCAGAAATCTCAGTGGATGATCCATCAAGTCAGATTTTGAAAAGCATGGAGAAAAATCAGCGGTCTCCTGAGGAAATTGGACTTGGAGGAAAGAATAGTGGAAAGTGCAGGAGAAGGAAGTGTAATTTGCAAGAGGAAAGAATCGAAGAAGCCTCGATTTCGAAGTCTTCCATTACCAGAGATGGGTTCGCAGTGTATGGAGAATATGTGGCAAATGAGCTGAGAAAATTATCGCCAAGAACACAAGCTCTAGCAAAGGTACATTTTAATTGAAGCCTCAGTTGGCAACTACGACTTTCATTTTCCAAGCTACACTAGAAATTTTAGCTTTCTTTTCTTTTTTTGAAATTTGCTTTATGTCCCACCTACACAGATAGGTCTTATGGCGACGATGGGATAGGAAAGGGCTAGGAGTGGGAAGGAAACGGCCATGGTCTTAATTAAGGTACAATGATCTGTTATTCTTCATTAAAGGAGGAGACTTTGGCAAGTGAAGATTTACTCCGCGCTGGAACTCCAGACTTTTCAGAAATCTCAGTGGATGATCCATCAAGTCAGATTTTGAAAAGCATGGAGAAAAATCAGCGGTCTCCTGAGGAAATTGGACTTGGAGGAAAGATCTGTTCATTTTACTCTTTAACTGGTGACGTGGGGTTTTCTAGACTCCTAAGAAACATTATTCTAGGCTTCTATAATTAAATCTTGGAGGAAGCTGTTGTTTATGTGACCTTATCTTTGTCAACACATTTCACACCCTCAGTTAGGAATATTCATTGCCGGGATAATAGGTTCCAAAATGTACTGCACGTTTTCTGGTGTGAAAATGGGAAACCACAGAAAACCATCTTCAGGGCTGCCGACACTGGGGATCGAACCCACTATCTCCCGGATCCAAACTCACAGCTGCGCGCCTCTAACCGCACGGCCAACTCGCCCGGTTTTAGCAATTTTACCCTCAAGTAATAGTACTTACGGGCCACCCTCAACTACATCAATTTCTACATTCCAGTCTCCTTTGGCGCCTGTACGTTCACCTGAGAAGCATACTTCTGTCCCGTTCCCACCCATCGATGAGAACGAGATTTCACAATTACAGTGCGACAACACTGCTGACAGCCAAGCAGATTTCGTGGAATTACTGCCTCCACAACTTGAAAGATAAAAAATGTTGTAAATGAATATATTGAACAAAAAACTATGTTGAACCAGGGTATTGTGGGTTATTGTAAATGTATATGTATGTTTCAGGTGTCCAGATTCTGCTTATTTTCCTTTGCGGTTCTTTTATAATTTATTTTACTCTTTAACTGGTGACGTGGGGTTTTCTAGACTCCTAAGAAACATTATTCCAGGCTTCTATAATTAAATCTTGGAGGAAGCTGATGTTTATGTGACCTTATCTTTGTCAACACATTTCACACCCTCAGTTAGGAATATTCAGTGCCGGGATAATAGGTTCCAAAATGTACTGCACGTTTTCATTTAACTTATATGATTATTTTTGTTTACGCTATTTGTTTTCTCTTTGTTCCTTAGATTATAGTGAATCAGTGGAAAGTGAAAAAGGAATTTATGGTGTTTGCGGTGTATTTGTATAATTTAAGTGACGACAACGGGTAAAGTGAAATTTAAGAGGATGTCTGCACACAGTGAGTAAAACATATATATATATATATATATATATATATAAATTTTTCACATTAGTAGATCCTACGTAGAGTACATTGCGGAAGACTATTAAATGCTGAAGCAGACAAAATTATTATAGTCATCATCTGTTTACCCTCCAGGTTCGGTTTTTCCCTCGGACGTAGCGAGGGATCCCACCTCTACCGCCTCAAGGGCAGTGTCCTGGAGCTTCAGACTCTTGGTCGGGGGATACAACTGGGGAGTATGACCAGTAGCTCGCCCAGGCGGCCTCACCTGCTATGCTGAACAGGGGCCTTGTGGAGGGATGGGAAGATTGGAAGGGATAGGCAAGGAAGAGGGAAGGAAGCGGCCGTGGTCTTAAGTTAGGTACCATCCTGGCATTCGCCTGGAGGAGAAGTGGGAAACCACGGAAAACCACTTCCAGGATGGCTGAGGGGTGAATCGAACCCACCTCTACTCAGTTGACCTCCCGAGGCTGAGTGGACCCCGTTCCAGCCCTCGTACCACTTTTCAAATTTCGTGGCAGAGCCGGGAATCGAACCCGGGCCTCCAGGCGTGGCAGCTAATCACGCTAACCACTACACCACAGAGGCGGACCAAAATAATTATAGTACTTGTATAAAATGTCAAATTTTTCTTATCGACCTCTATTTCCCAGGAGTCTCGCAGACCTCACGTCACCAATTATGTTCCGAATTCCGCACGTCTCCAGTTAAAGGTTTCAAACGGAAAAACAATTCTATGTTTCGTGATTCTCCAAGATACCTTTGGTCAGCGTGTTACCGTAAATTGGGGTAACATTGTGACACAGTAGAATCTCCAAGACTTTAACATGTCGGCTTAGAAGGGTCGTAAGTTATGTCAGATTGCAAGTCAGTAGTGGGCTATGAATTAGTATGCATTATTGTTTATGAATTATTATACTTTTAACGACCGAGCTGGATAGCTGCAGTCGCTTAAGTGCGGCCAGTATCCAGTATTCGGGAGATAGTGAGTTCGAACCCCACTGTCGGCAGCCCTGAAGATGGTTTTCCGTGGTTTCCCATTTTCACACCAGGCAAATGCTGGGGCTGTACCTTAATTAAGGCCACGGCCGCTTCCTTCCCACTTCCAGCCCTCCCCCGTCCCATCGTCGCCATAAGACCTATCTGTGTCGGTGCGACGTAAAACAAATAGAAAAAAATACTTTTAACGAATTTTCCCCATTCTGGCACTAAGTTAGCCAACTTGACGGCACTGCATATTACGAAATGAAAACTAGAAAAATAAAAATTGTAAAATTTAACATTTTGATCCTTCCAGGTAATTATATTAAATGTACTTACCTTTACGAAGTCTTTCAAATCAATTAATTAAAGTCATGCACACCTCCGGGATGATTCGTGAGATGCTAGGTTCAGAAACTCGAATCAAGTACATTAGTGAACTAGAGTTGTCACGAGTAGCAAAAAATCGAAGGGTAAGCAACAGTCTAACTTTTGGCGGCATTGCTTCACGAAAATTGGTATCGAACTTTGCAATCATCGGTCCAACCTCCTCGAACAAAAATTCAAAATCTTCCTGGCACATCCGCGTAAAAATTTTGAAATGCGCTTTGTCGTCAGCCAACAGCTTCTCGAATAATTCATGCTGTACTTGATTTGATCGAGTGAACAATTCTCGCCTCCACAACCGGGGCCGTTTTCTCCTAAGACCGTCCTGAATAACAATTTACGCTGTTGCCGCAATAGTTTGCAAATACACCCTTCTCGGTCAATGTCGCGTGAGAAACTGTTGCCTTGATGGAATAACATTTGTAGCTGGCGACACGTCTCCACAAGTAACGCATGCTACACCCGGCAACACATGGGCAACACATGTAGCACACTACATCTTTCCTGCCTCACCGACAACAAGACGCATGCTACAAGTAGTAACAAATTTTGTTGCCAGACGCATGCTACATGTAGCAACAAATTTTGTTGCCAGTCACATGCTACATGAGACCCTTTTCCGCAGGCAGTGGAATCGTGCCTCACGCAGCCAGCAACTGAAATGAGTATCAGATCAATTCTAGAGGCCGAATTCGACCGGGTATAAAGATAACCAGTCTATCCTATGCTGAGGTTACTGATACTGGAAGTCTATTTCAGGAGATATCATGGCATGTACAAGGATTTCTCAGCTTTTTACTTACCGGTATGTATTGTATGCCGACCTTACGGTATAGGGGTAGCGTGCCTGCCTCATGCCCGGAGGCCCCGGGTTCGATTCCCGGCGAAGACAGGGACTTTTACCTGGATCTGGAGGCTGGATCGAGGTCCACACAGCCTACGTGATTACAATTGAGGAGCTATCTGACGGTGAGATGGCAGGCCCGGTCTAGGAATCCAAAAATAACGACCGAGAGGTTTCGTCGTGCTGACCACACGACACCTTCGGACTGAGCAGCGGTCTCTTCAGGGCTGTTGCGCCATGGGGTTTGGTATTATTTTCCTTTTTCTATGTATTGTACAGTCATTCGCCTGCGTCACTCCGACCGTTTCAAAGCTGAATTCTGAAAGAATACAGCATATTCGCAGAATGGTGCTTAAATAACTAGATTTTATACCGTTACAATTGTTATCTGTAATAAAGCATTTAACACGCGTGTAACTGATATGCGAACGAAGTTTCCCATAAAACTAGGGAATTTATTTAACATTCTATAGCTTTGTAACTGATCGTATTTACGATAATCTGGTTGAATGTTTGCTACCCTTCACCCGACAAAGGCTAGCTAGCTAGATACGACGTATCTGGCAGTAACCCTGACTGGCTTTCATGTGCAGCGTCGCTTATCACTGTGTCACCGGCACGCTATCAATAAACAGCTGTAATCTGCACTTTTATTGCCAGACGATGCTGAATATTCCAAGGATAGGTTACAACACCTCCCAAGGGCGGAGCCGAGGTAGTCGTGAAGTCGATCTCGCGGTCGGGGTTGTCATTGCAACACTTTTTCCACTTTTATCATTCAACTAGCGAATGTACCCGTGCTTCGCTACGGTATTCTACATTGTATTCGAATATGAAGTAAATAGTGTACATGCAGTAAATAAGATTGTTTTAAAATCGCATGTCTCTTAGCGTTATCCGAGAAAGAGCATGGGGAGGTCCCCGTACGTTGTTTCCAATGTAAAGTGTTTGTTATGGATTTGTGATATAACGGCAGGCTCACTTGCCTACTGCCATTCACAATCGCGTTGGGAAGTTTACATTATAATTGCAGGCCCCATTGCCTACTACGCGGACAGAATCGATTTAGGGAGTTTTCGTTAAAATGGCAGCCCCCCGTTCCTACTTCCAGACAGATTACAGTTGAGGAGTTTTTATTATAATGGCAGGCAATTACCCTACTATCACTCGAAATTGAGTTGTGCAGTTATCATTATAATCCCAGGACCATTTTCCTACTTCCAGCCAGTCACACCAAGTTGGTGAGTTTCCATCAAAATAGCAGGCCACTATGCCTAATGCCAGTCACATTTTAGATGAGGACATTTCTTTATAATGGCGGGCACCCTTGCCTACTGCCAAACACAATCGGGTAGGGGAGTTTTAAACAAAACTGCATGCTCACTTGCCTTCTGCAAGTCAAATCGAGAAGTGAACTATTCATTACAATTGTAGGCCTGCCTTACCAATGACAGTTACACAGGAGTTGGAGAAGGAACCCTTTCATACTGCCAGTCAAAGTCGGTGTGGGGAGTACTGATTACAATAGCAGACCCACCCTTTCTCGATCGCTACAAATCGACATCAGTGAATATATATAGATCGACATACGAAAGTATATGCGTGTTTACAATATTGAAGACCTTCATTTACAGATTAACTGCTACTAAACGTACGTCATATCGACAAAGGATTATACCATAAGACACGCCGGATTTAGTGGCCTAAATGGCTGGTCCTATGATATGTCATCTGTTCTTGGGTCAGATTGAGTTAGAAACGTGGAACAGGGTAACGTTTTTGTAAGATTATCTCACATTACATTACTTTTCGGATAATTATGTGACAGCTAAATACATAGCATTTGGCTCACATATGGCTACTGGGTGGGCCAATTTTCGTGAAGTGTTTGATGATTCTGTATTTCATATAAGTAATCGGAAGTATGAATTATGCATGTAAAAATTCCAAATTGACTTAACATCGATTAATAGAGAAAAATCAAACGTAAAAGGAATACAGATACGGCAAAAAGGCATAAGACCAAGGTTGTAGATCATTCCAAATTGAACGGAGATTGTGCAATCTGTTATGTGATAGGAATTTCCGAAGGTCTGCACCATCATTAAAATTGCCTGCATATTTCGATATTCTTCGGGGATAAAAAGTGAAAAATTTAATGATCTAGGATGTTTTCCGTTCGTTACAGGATAAAACGTATAATTTTGTCAAATTTCAATTATCTTCTTTTTCTTCTGGCAGATTATGCCGCAATCTGGATTTTGGGCGAGGCGGGTAAAAGTTAGGACTTTCAGGAAACTAAACCAAAAATTATGGAGATGGTCATTATTACCCCTTAAAGGGAAAGCTGTACGAAAATTTCGCCAAAATAGTCAGTGTAGAGGCTCACAGTCGTTACGATTTGATTTATATAGATAAGGAATCTGCTCCATGTAAAACACATTTTGGGCTATGTCCGCTGGACTTAACCTGCAAAACTGACCATTCATGATATCTCCCTTATTAATCCTCCTGACGAGAAAATGCACATGAATAAAAGGTTTAGAGGTGGAATTCCATCATGTTTGTTCGATTTCCAGTCAGGTTGGTCTTGTTCTGTATATATTGTGGAAGAGTAAAATCACCATTTCGGTTCCCTATAAACCGCCAGTCCATTCCGGAACATGAAATGTTATTTACGTTTAAAACCTACCTTTGGACAGGTGGATGCTAAATATAAATTTTGGTTCGAATGTCTTCAGTAGTTTTCAAGTTGTAAGGAATACGCTTTACACGCACCCGCTCGTGAGTTAAGTCCGATGGGAGTTGTACAGAAAAACGGTCTGTTAATGATATCTCCCTTATTAATCCTCGTATCGAAATGATGTACACGAGAAAAAAGGTTTAGAAATTAATTTCTACCAAGGTAGGTAGATTTAAATTAACGTTGGTTGTGTATATTTTGTGGAAGTGCAAAATCACTGTTTCGGTTTCGTATAAACCCCCAGTCAGTTCAGGGATTTAGAAACAATATTTGCCCTAAAACCTATCAAGGACAGGTGTATTCTAAATATGAGTCTTGATGGAAATACATCCAGTAGTTCGTAGCACTCGCGTACATACGGCGTAATTAAGGAAGAAAATTATACAGTTAAGAAAGTTGAAAGTAATAGAAAATGGATTATAACTGAGGACAGCCGGATAACGACAAATATGTAAATGCCAAGTGAATGTATTGGAAAATCAAATGTCCCTCAATAAATTATGCTAGTGTGAGTTATGGATATAATAAAGCGGTAACACAGGATAAATTTAGGTCCAGTGATTCCTAGGTAAACAAATAATAAGAAGATGACTAATGGTGTTATTACTTAATCTATTCGAGGGCGGTTATAACATCCAACGATATTCCGCCAATATCCCGCAGATAGGCCGATTGACGCCTCTCTTGCCTTCTACCCAAGGAACAACCACGAATTTAACAGCATGATGAGGAAAATGGCAATACGTTACTTCCCTGCTGGCATGCAGTCAGAGACGTTGCCATGGTAACCTGTAGGTTCGTTGTCCGTCTGTCGGTCACTCAATGCAGAGCATGATACCAGCGGAAAATTGTAAATTTCTCCGTCATGTGAAGAGTAAGGTAAATTATGAACATAACGAAAGTTGTTTATAATGAAGAGACGTTTCACGTACGGTAAACTAAGTTTACAGAAAATCAATAGTATAGGAGAAAATGGAGGAAAACCATTATGGTTTTCCTATAAAACCCCGTCTATTCAAAGATTTTAAAATGATATGCATATTGAAACCTTCCCCGGTATGAGTATACTCTAAATATGAAGTTTGATTGAGATCTATCCAGCCGTTTCGACGTGATGGTGGAAAAACCATTCTGGTTTTCCTATAAACACCCCGTCTATTCAAAGATTTTCAAATGATATGCATATCGAAACCTTTCCCGGGATGAGTATACTCTAAATATTAAGTTTGGCTGAGATCTATCCAGCCGTTTCGATGTGATGGTGGAAAAACCATTCTGGTTTTCCTATAAACCGCCCGTCTATTCAAAGATTTTAAAATGATATAAATATAGAAACCTTCCCCGGGATGAGTATACTGTAAATATGAAGTTTGGTTGAGATCTATCCAGCCGTTTCGACGTGATGGTGGAAAAACCATTCTGGTTTTCCTATAAACACCCCGTCTATTCAAAGATTTTCAAATGATATGCATATCGAAACCTTCCCCGGGATGAGTATACTGTAAATATGAAGTTTGGTTGAGATCTATCCAGCCGTTTCGACGTGATGGTGGAACAGACGAACAGACAGACAAACAGACAAACAGACACGAAACGTAAAAACCACCGATTCGGTCTTGAGTTGACCTAAAACGGATAAATATCTGAAAAATTGGCAAAACAAAAGAAATTACAGACAGCGGACCCCCTACAATTTTATTTATATAGATTAAGTCGTATACATAGCCTATGGTGTAGTGAATGTCCTCCTTATATTAAAAAGACTGATTTTCGCGCCTCTATGACGAATTTTGTGCACCATAATAAAATAATAAAAGCGTATGGCTTTTAATGCCGGGATGTATCCGAGGACTTCGGCTCGCCAGGCGCAAGTCTTTGTATTTGACATCCATAGGCAGCCTGCGCCTCGTGATGAGGATGAAATGATGATGAACACGACACATACACCCAGTTCCCGTGCCAGGGGAATTAACGATTATGTTCAAAAACTCACAACCCTGCCGGAAATCGAACCCGGGACGCTTGTGACCGAAGGCCAGCACGTTAACTATTTAGCCATTGGGCCGGTGTTCGAACATCGATGTGTAATAAATCTGAATATCTATAAATAAGAATTTTGTTTGTACATTGCTCAGAATTAAAAATAACTAGTCGCCTGTCGCATCAATAGCTATGAAAAAAGTCTGAAAATGAAACTCTGATGATAAAGGAACCGTGAGAAATGTGACTGAAAATATACTGAACTCTGGAAGACCATTCAAGTGCCTTTAAAATTACACTTCCTTTGTGACTATAAATATGGGATTTTTGAACCTTGGCAAATGCCCTATAATAATTTTCTTGTGGATGCTCTTAACAGTCATGCATCACTTTAATAAAGTAGGCTACAGTCCACTGTAAATAATTGCACTTGACTGTAATATTCATTGACCGATTTTAGTACTTCATTGTAAATGATGATGCCCTTCAGTTTCGGGAAACTGACCCTGATATGGTGCAGTTATAATTTTTATTTTGACATCCCTCCCAGCTTTAACTCTACTAAATGCCACGTAACTGACCATGGCTGCAAACGCACCGAGATAAGTAAATGCCTGTGCTTTGTTATTAGTCATTGCGAAAGCAAGACGTAACGGGAACTGCCTCCATTTGAATTTGACAGGCACCTTACCGACACTGGACACCAAACCAGTCCTAGGTAGATAAATTACCTCATTCTTTGAAGCACCTGTAATGACGTCTGTCAGCGTGAGTGGCTCAGACGGTTGAGGCGCTGGCTTTCTGACCCCAACTCGACAGGTTCGACCCTGGCTCAGTCCGATGGTATTTGAGGATGCTCAAATACGGCAGCCTCGTGTCAGTAGATTTACTGGCACGTAATAGACCTCCTTTCTTAATCTGTTTATCCTCCAGGGTTTGTTTTTCCCTCGGACTCAGTGAGGGATCCCACCTCTACCGCTCAAGGACAGTGTCCTGGAGCGTGAGACATTGGGTCTGGGATACACTGGGGAGGATAACCAGTACCTCGCCCAGGCGGCCTCACCTGCTATGCTGAACAGGGGCCTTGGTGGGCGATGGGAAGATTGGAAGGGATAGACAAGGAAGAGGGAAGGAAGCGGCCGTGGCCTTAAGTTAGGTACCATTCCAGCATTTGCCTGATGGCTGAGGTGGGAATCTACTCAGTTGACCTCCCGATGCTGAGTGGACCCTATTCCAGATCTCGTAGTACTTTCCAAATTTGGTGGCAGAGCCGGGAATCGAAACCGGGCCTCCAGGGGTGGCAGCTAATCACACGAACCACTACACCACAGAGGCGGACAAATAACATTATTATTATTATTATTATTATTATTATTATTATTATTATTATTATTATTATTATTATTCGTAGTTGCTTTACGTCGCACCGACACAGATAGGTCTTATGGCGACGATGGGACAGGAAAGGGCTAGGAGTGGGAAGGAAGCGACCGTGGCCTTAATTAAGGTACTGCGCCGGCATTTGCCTGGTGTGAAAATGGGAAACCACGGAAAACCATTTTCAGGGCTGCCGACAGTGGGGTTCGAACCTACTACTACTACTACTACTATTATTATTATTATTGTTATTACTATTATTAATGCCTTCCAATTTTATAATATTGTCATACATCGCTTATTATAACCAACATGGAGTAATAACTTACATTCTAGTGATAACGTTATCTCACAGAGCCATATAACGGACTAACATAGAAATATCTGTATAGGCAACTTTCACAAAGGCCTCTATCGGGCTGGCACAGAAAGATTAGCGGAAACAACTTTCATAGAACTGTTCCAGAGTCTGAAGTGAGACGATAACTGATTTCAATTAAATTACATGCAACGGGGGCTGATGAAATCCCAATTTTCTTTATTACTAACATTATGGATATTATATTGCCGATTATTACTGATTTATTTAATGCATGCCTCTCTCGCGGTTATTTTCCAAAAAAGTGGAAAGATGCAGAAGTTGTCTCAGTTTCAAAAAGCACCTGACTTTCATCCTGTAGGCATTCTATCAGCACTGTCTAAAGCTCTAGAAAAATTGATCTATAAGCAAATTGAACAAACCTGAAAAAATGTTATCTGCGTGAACCCTTCCCATCTGGTTTCAGGAAAGGACATAGCACAGGGACGGCACTACTAAGAATTACAGACGACGTTACACGAGCTATAGATGAGCGGAAAGTGACAATACTTATTTTACTTTACTTAGGCAGTGCGTTTGACACAGTAAATATTGACATATTATTAGCAAAACTACAAAGATTTAATCTGAGTCCCTCTGCTGTTCTGCTCTTTGCTCCATAACTCACCAATCGGCGACAACGTGTTGTCATAAACGGCATGACCACGGACTGGAAGATGAAGCAAACAGGTGTCCCACAGGGATCTGTGGTAGGACCTCTTCTGTTTACTCTATATATCAATGATACCTCTCACTTCAGCACTTGTAAGTATCATTTATATGCAGATGATCTACAAATATATTAGCACTGTAAAGCTGTTGATATTGAATTTCGAATTCATCAGATGAATTCTACTTTAAATCTGATTAGCTCCTATTCTAATAAGAACTGTTTATTAATTAATGCTAAAAAGATACAAGCTATTATAATAGGGTAACAAAGGCAGCTAAATACCATTAATAAGAAGTTATTGCCTTCACTTTTGCTTTGTGGTGTACTATACCATTGCAGAAGTCGGTAAAAAATATTGGGATTATCATAAGTGACATACTAGACTGGAGTGAGCACATAACATGCATCTGTAGGAAAATTCACTCGTCACATCACCCTCTCAAAACTCGCCAATCACTTCTTCCACTAAGCATGAAAATTAAACTCATCCAGACCCTCATATTTCTTATACTTAGCTATTGTGATATTGTAATGATAGATGCCCCCATGGAAGAAAAATTAAAATTACAGAGGACAATGAACTCATGCATTAGGTTTATATTTTCAATTAAAGTTTCAATTCATATCTCCCCTTATTATGAAATTCTCTCCTGATTAAAGATCGATAAACTACGATATCTTCACATTGCAACTCTCGTACTTCGTCTGTTGAATGAATCTAAACCACAGTATTTATCCTCAAAGTTTAATTTACTCTCATCCTCTCATGAACATAACACACGATCGACTACTACACTCTCAATTCATGTGCATCGCTCATCATCATTTAACCGCTCCTTCGAAGCGTCTGGTGCAAGGCTATGGAATTCTCTTCCAGTCAGTGTCAGGAATTGCACTTCTTTAGCTTCTTTCAAGCGGTATTACAGAGATTACCTATTAAATGATAACCAGCTTCTATGAATGGCAGTATGAATGGAAGAATGAATGTGGTTAGAATTATATTTTTTCATATTATTTCATTATTCTGTTTTATGAAATTTATTTTAGATAATACGTGGTTAAGTGTAAGACAGGGCCGTGAGCTTTAACTTCGCCACAAAGGAAGGCATGAAATAAATAAATAAATAAATAAATAAATAAATAAATAAATAAATAAATAAATAAATAAATAAATAAATAAATAAATAAATAAATAAATAAATAAATAAATAAATAAATAAAGCCATCTAGCGGCTAATACAGTGTTCACTACAATGACCTAAGCATCATATTATTCTAAAAGAAGACTATTTTACGAAAGTAAAGGGTAAAGGACTTAATGAAAGAAATAATACTTTTTCTAGTACTGCTGCAATGGAGACCTTTATTTGATGTGTAACACATACGCGTTAGTATTGCGGTTATCTCGTAATTTTGTATTACACGTTCAAATTATATATATAGATTGTATTTCTGTATCCGTCGAGACCAGAGTAAGAAGGAAATGCAGTTTTTAGTTTTCCGTTATGTCTGTCTGTCTGTCTGTCTGTCTGTCTGTCTGTCTGTCTGTCTGTCTGTCTGTCTACCTTTACGCGCATCACGAGGAAATGGCTGAACAGAATTTAACGAAAAATCAGTATATAAAGAGAAGCAATACTTTAGGATATAACCAATTTTATTCAGGACGAGTGAAATGGTAGTCCAGGGTAGGGCCTAAAATTTAATTTTTAAATATAATCTTTATTAGTGGTCCTATCGATAAATCCTAAGTAACAAAAGTTATACAGAATATAATTTCTGATCATTTATGTCTTATACAGTTTTACCGTACCGACTATGAAAACAGTAATTTAGACTTTTGTTCCTTAGTCCATTTCAACGCCAAGCATCACTAACGTGGAAATATGGTTCAGTACGAAAAAGCTTCACCAGTATTATTTGAAGTGATTGGTTATGAAGTAACATAAGACCCCACTCGAGGACCAAGCCTCTTTGAAAATTGAAAATTCTAGCTTGTAACAGTTATGGCGTGCTGCGATTATCTTGGTTTGGATGTAGAGTTTTCTAGTGCTCACTTAGTTTGTATTATGTATGTTTATAGGCTGTCTGCGGACGGTGTGTGACCCCCTTTGGGGGTATTATGTAATTTAAAGACGCGCGAGTGTGTACCTTCGTTTGCCTTATTCACTTTGGTTACTGGTGACTAAGGTTTCTAAACTTTAAGTTTCTCTTCTGCGGTTCAGTCTTCAACATTTCTTGTCTTAATTCACCACGTAGTATGGCTTATCCTCTGTGTAACCGGGCCTCCTGCCCCAATAGGTTTTATGACAAAACATGTCACAGGGTTCAGCATCCCATTACATTTTTCTCGGACCTTCTATTATTATTTTGTTTTTCTCTTTCTTGGCCGTGTAGTATGAGCTTCGGCTCCTGTATTTTCTGGATCCTTCGGAATTTTTTGTGTTGCTCCCCCACGAAGTAAGGGTAGCGAGTGTCACGTGGTATGAAAGCTATTGAGATTTTTATTTTAATAAGATGTGAGTCCTTTGCCCGTTATTATTATTATTATTATTATTATTATTATTATTATTATTATTATTAGTATTATTATTATTTCTTAATCTGTTTACCCTCCAGGGTTGGTTTTCCCTCGGACTCAGCGATGGATCCCACAACTACCGTCTCAAGGGCAGTGTCCGGGAGCGTGAGACATTGGGACGGGGATAAAACTGGGAAGAATGACCAGTACCTCGCCCAGGCAGCCTCACCTGCTATACTGAACTGGGGCCTTGCGAGCGGATGGAAAGATTGGAAGGGATAGATAAGAAAGAGGGAAGGAAGTGCCCGAGGCCGTAAGTTAGGTACCATCCCGGCATTTGCCTGGAGGAGAAGTGGGAAACCATGGAAAACCACTTCCAAGATGGCTGAGGTGGGAATATAACCCACCTCTACTCAGTTGACCTCCCGAGGCTGAGTGGACCCCGTTCCAGCCCTCGTACCACTTTTCAAATTTCGTGGCAGAGCCGGGAATCGAACCCGGACCTGCGGGATGGCAGCTAATCACGCTAAACACTACACCACAGAGGCGGGTATTATTATTATTATTATTATTATTATTATTATTATTATTATTATTATTATTATTATTATTATTATTATTCGAACAAAGTGGACGGCAATTTGGGTACAACCAGTACAACTCACACAATCGTTTTGACCTCTTTGTAACTTTGTGTTAAGTGTATCAGAAAGATCACTTTACACGATAGGAGTAAATACAACGACAGGAAACCCTAATGACTATACAAACGTTTCCACATATTTGATGAGATGGATGTAATGTTTCCACACAGTTGTTGTAGAAACAGATTATATCTTGTTAATAATGTTTGTTTATTAGTCACTCCAAGGAGATATTACATTTTTTTGTAACTGTACTATATGTGCTAACCGTATATACTGAACTAAGCAGATACAGTAGCTGTTACCAAGGAAATTAAACTGAATCTGATATATCTATGTCCGCCTCTGTGGTGTAGTGGTTAGTGTGATTAGCAGCCACCACCAGAGGCCCGGGTTCGATTCCCGGTTCTCCCACGAAATTTAAAAAGTGGTACGAGGGCTGGAACGGGGTCCACTCAAACTCGGGAGGTCAACTGAGTAGAGGTGGGCTCGATTCCCACCTCAGCCATCCTGGAAGTGGTTTTCCGTGGCTTCCCATTTCTCCTCCAGGCAAATGCCGGGATGGTACCTAACTTAGAGCCACGGCCGATTCCTTCCCTCTTCCTTGCTTATCCCTTCCAAGATATAGCAGATATCCTGGATATCCTGTGTTCAGGAGGCCAAATGGTCTGTATTGCGATTGACCTACCTAAAAAGAGTGACTGAATGGGTGGCTATATTTCTAGAAAACTGAACTCAGAGAATTAGAGTAGGCGAAGCTTTTTCTGACCCTGTAATAATTAAGAGGGGAATTCCTCAAGGCAGTATTATTGGACTTTAATGTTTTCTTATACATATCAACTAGGTGATGTACCCGTGCTTCGCTACGGGATTCTCAGAAAGACTGACTTGGTGGTTTTCCTAACTGAATTCAACATAGGTCATTACAAAAACCTCAGTAGGAATGTAGCGATTGGAAGCAATGTTATCATATAAAATACTCGATCAAATGAAAAACCGCACACTCTCACATTCAACGAACAGTACTACTCATTCCAATCAGTGCCACAGAGTAGGGATTGAACAGCTCGAATGCTATGATGAACCAGTGTGTTACGTAACAGTAATATCAGAAAATGTATGAACCAGTAGAATGGCATGCTAAAGAAGAAAGTTATCTAACTCCCCAGCAACTTCCCGCCAATATACAGGCAGGCTGTTACACTCGGTACGGCCAGGTGAGTTGGCCGTGTGGTTAGAGGCGCGCAGCTGTGAGCTTGCTTCCGGGAGATAGTGGATTCGAACCCACTGCCGGCGTTCCTGAAGATGGTATTCCGTGGTTTCTCATTTTCACACCAGTCACACCAGACTGTACCTTAATTAAAGCCTATGCTGTTTCCTTCACACCCCTATTCCTTTCGTATCCCATCGTCGCCATAAGACCTACCTGTGTCGGTGCGACGTATAGCAAATTTTAAAAAACCGCGGTACGCTGCAGTAATCCTATCTATCGGGTATGAGTGGAAACAGAAGACAGAGAGCACATCACAACAAACAATGGTCAATGTAATGTTATTGTTGATAAAGTTTATGAGCTTTCTATATTGCAGGCCTTCACATTAGTTTTCTTTCGACTCTGTGATATTAGGGCGTCTTACAAAATTATTTATATCGTACACTGTAGTTCCTTATTCTCACATTTTACATACCTATTTTCACTAAATTCTGTTTACCCATTTTCTCGTGACTCGGCACTGATATGAACTTAGTAACAAAAATCCAAATTCAGGAATATCTCTGTGATTATATGCGGTACGGTAACAATGCGTAAGTGATCGGAAACTTAATAACTTCTTACATTACTACTACTAACTTACGACATAATTAAAGTTATGTTATGTATGTAGTATTTATCGATAAGACCACTAATAACATAAATAACTTATTTGAGAATTACATTTCAGGCCTTCCCGTAAACTACCATTTCACTCAGCGTGAATAAAATAATTTATAGCTTAGATTGTAGTGGTTCATCACCCGACTTTACATACCGATTTTCAGTAAATTCTCTTCCGCCGTTTTCTCGTGATGTGTGTACAGACAGACAGACAGACAGACAGACAGACAGACAGACAGACAGACAGACAGACAGACAGACAGACAGACAGACAGACAGACAGACAGACAGACAGACATTACGGAAAAGTAAAAAATGCATTTTCTTGTTACTGGGGACATGACCGATACAGAAATACCATTCTTTTCAAATTCTGAGCAATGTACAGACAAAACGTTTTTTTTACATACATAGACGATATGTGTAAAGAAAGTGGAATCAGAGATAAGGCTGTTTGCAGATGATGTTATTTTGTACAGAGTAATAAATAAGTTACAAGATTGTGAGCGGCTCCAGGATGACCTCGATAGTATTGTGAGATGGACGGTGGGCAATGGTATGATGATAAACATGGTTAAAAGTCAGGTTGTGAGTTTCACTAATGGGAAAAGTCCTCTCAGTTTTAATTACTGTGTTGATGGGGTGAAAGTTCCTTTTGGGGATCATTGTAAGTACCTAGGTGTTAATATAAGAAAAGACATTCATTGGGGTAATCACATAAATATGATTGTCAATAAATGGTACAGATCTCTGCACATGGTTATGAGGGTATTTAGGGGTTGTAGTAAGGATGTAAAGTAGAGGGCATATAAGTCTCTGGTAAGATCCCAACTAGAGTATGGTTCCAGTGTATGAGACCCTCACCAGGACCCCGTTCCAGCCCTCGTACCACTTTTCAAATTTCGTGGCAGAGCCGGGAATCGAACCCGGGCCTCCGGGGGTGGCAGCTAATCACGCTAACCACTACACCACAGAGGCGGCAAGTTGAAATTTAAGAGGACAAATTTAAGAGGACAAATTGGGACAACTATTCGTTTATAGGAAGGCGAGTTAGGGATTGGAATAACTTACCTAGGGAAATGTTCAATAATTTTCCAATTTCTTTGCGATCATTTAAGAAAGGGCTAGGAAAACAACAGATAGGGAATCTGCCACCTGGGCGACTGCCCTAAATGCAGATCAGTAGTGATTGAAAAAAAATCTTCCCATCCCCCCGCAAGGCCCGTGTTCAGCATAGCAGGTGAGGCCCCCTGGGAGAGGTATTTGTCATTCTACCCAGTTGTATCCCCCGACCCAGAGTCTGAAGCTCCAGGACACTGCCCTTGAGGCGGTAGAGGTGAGATCCCTCGCTGAGTCCGAGGGAAAAACCACCCCTGGAGAGTAAGCAGATTAAGAAGGAAGAAAGAACGACGCTGTTATTCATCCTGTGCCCCGCGCATACTCCGCAGATTAGGGGCTGAATGTACTGTAAACTCTGCTGTCATTCGGCATGTTTTCCACAGAGGAATACGTTGACATGCTCCTCATTTATGGGGAAGCAAGACAAAACGCGTGCGAATTACTACGTTTGTACCAGGAACGGTATCCCAACAGGCGACAACCGGCTGCTACGACATTCCGCCGTGTTGAAAGGCGCCTAAGGACAACAGGCATGATTTCCAACCAGCCACCAGTCCGCCACAAACACATTCATTCACACACAGTTTGCATGAAAGCGGGCACTGAACTTATATAGCACGGGTGGCCACTGACCTTAATTTTGGGAGCTGCAAATTTAGGAGCGTCCGCCTCTGTGGTGCAGTGGTTAGCGTAATTAGCTGCCACCCCCGGAGGTGCAGGTTCGATTCCCGGCTCTGCCACGAAATTTGAAAACTGGTACGAGGGCTGGAACGTGGTCCACGCAGCCTCGGGAGGTCAACTGAGTAGAGGTGGGTTCGATTCCCACCTCAGCCATCCTCGAAGTGGTTTTCCGTGGTTTCCCACTTCTCCTCCAGGCGAATGCCGGGATGGTACTTAACTTAAGGCCACGGCCGCTTCCTTCCCTCTTCCTTGCCTATCCCATCCGATCTTCTCATCCCTCCTCAAGACCCCTGTTCAGCATAGCAGGTGAGGCCGCCTGGGCGCGGTAATGTTCATTCTCCCCAGTTATATCCCACGACCAAGAGTCTGAAGCTCCAGGACACTGCCCGTGAGGCGGTAGAGGTGGGATCCCTAGCTGAGTCCGAGGGAAAAACCGAACCTGGAGGGTAAACAAATGATGATGATGATGATGAAATTTAGGAGCAAATTTAGGAGACAAAATTGGGAGCATGTTTAGAAAACGGTTTATAAAATGAAGACACGTTTCACATCTCATAAAAAAATGAAGGAACCTTTATTTTCTACACTACACAGAACATTATTGCTCAGGTACACATCAAGGAATGAGATTTTACTTTTGAGAAGTGCCTTTTCTAGTGGTGATTTTTGCTGTTAGTTTTTTTAAATCTGGCTGATAATTGGTAAGCGCAGTTCGCAGTTAGTTCAGATCGATATTTATATTGAACGAATTTAAGCGTTGAGTACAGTGATTCACACACGTAAGTAGTACGAAGGATTGAGATAACTCTCTTAGTACACTCCATTTTTAGTGTGTATTTTTCTTCTGGAGCATTCTTCCAAAACTCCATGGTAGACGCCACTTCGTTTGAGTCCTTTTACTCTTTCGCCCTCTTGCAGTTCTTGTAGCTCCAACTCTACAGCTACTCTATCCTTTGTTAATGGTGATGAAACAGGACAGACATCGCCCGCAACATCAACAGCAAAAGGATTTTCCAAGAATGAAAATGAAGGTTTAAGTGATCTCAAATCATTAAATAACGTTAAGGCGCACATCGCTGCTACTGACTGCCACCGGCCGCGAGATGCTGTTAGTTTCCATTAATTATATAAATTAATTTTACTCTACGCTTAGTGTAAACGCCGCACGAGACTGACTCAAGAGCCGCATGCGGCTCGTGAGCCTCGTTGTGGCCAGCCCGGTTATATAGCGTGCGGTACGTATTAAACAAAGATTTCAAAAATTCGTAATTTTTATGCCGGACTCGAACCTCCCACTTGATATGCAACGCCCACTCCGCCGCGCCTGTTCCAACTACGCTACGGTTTCTTACGCGACGCGCGGCAACTTATTGCAAGTATTAAGTTTACTGCGGTCACCAGATCAATTTAGTGTTTCGCCGGCGTGTCAGGTTCATATGAACTAGAAGGCACACGCATGTCTTCCAAAGTTTAACGAGTATAACATTACGGCGTCCTATCATGGTGAGGCCGTAAATACCATGGTATCCGGTCTGAGCATACCGACAGGGCAAATATTTTCAGGACGGAATGAATATTGTGGGTTGCAAAAAGCTACAATGGAAGGGGCGGCTGAATCACGCTGTATATATTGAACATATATTTCTTTCTTTCTTTCTTTCTTTCTTAATCTGCTTACCCTCCAGGGTTGGTTTTTCCCTCGGACTCAGCGAGGGATCCCACCTCTACCGCCTCAAGGGCAGTGTCCTGGAGCGTGAGACTTTGGGTCGGGGATACAACTGGGGAGGATGGCCAGTACCTCGCCCAGGCGGCCTCACCTGCTATGCTGAACAGGGTCCTTGGTGGCGGATGGGAAGATAGGAAGGGATAGACCAGGAAGAGGGAAGGAAGCGGCCGTGGCCTTAAGTTAGGTACCATCCCGGCATTTGCCTGGAGGAGTAGGAAACCACGGAAAACCACTTCCAGGATGACTGAGGTGGGAATCTTTTTTTTTTTTTTGCTAGGAGCTTTTACGTCGCACCGACACAGATAGGTCTTATGGCGACAATGGGATAGGAAAGGCCTTGGAGTTGGAAGGAAGCGGCCGTGACCTTAATTAAGGTACAGCCCCAGCATTTGCCTGGTGTGAAAATGGGAAACCACGGAAAACCATCTTCAGGGCTGCCGATAGTGGGATTCGAACCTACTATCTCCCGGATGCAAGCTCACAGCCGCGCGCCTCTACGCGCACAGCCAACTCGCCCGGTGAGGTGGGAATCAAACCCACCTCTATTCAGTTGACCTCCCGAGGCTGAGTGGACCACGTTCCAGCCCTCGTACCACTCTTCAAATTTCGTAGCGGAGCCGGGAATCGAACCCGGGCCTCCGGTGGTGGCAGCTAATCACACTATCCACTACAACACAGAGGCGGACGAACATATACAGTATTTAAAAGCATAAATACGTACGGTATGAAGTGCAGAGTTTCTAAGACGGAATCCTGTGCTAATTAATGACAAATCACACCTATCATCGAAGAACATTATACTGACAGAAAACGCACACTCAATTCGCATCCCCGGGGAGTGTGTATGAAAAGAGCTGAACCACCTGGAGGAACGAGAGGGCACGAATTTACATTTACTTATAACACAGACGCAATTGAGAGGTTTACTAATAATCACGTCTTTCAGGTAGAGATCTTCATGTGTGGTTTAACTTCTTCTATAGCAGTGGCATCGTTGGACTTAGAAAAACCATGGTTGGTAAAATGTTCCTTTCTTAATCTGTTACCCTCCAGGGTTGGCTATTCCCTCGGACTCAGCGAGAGATCCCTCCTCTACCGCCTCAAGGGCAGTGTCTGGAGCTTCAGACTCTGGGTCGGGGGATACAAGTGGGGAGGATGACCGGTACCTCGCCCAGGCGGCCTCACCTGCTATGCTGAACAGGGGCCTTGTTGAGGGATGGGAAAATTGGAAGGTGTAGACAAGGAAGATGGAATGAAGCAGCCGTGGCCTTAAGTTAGATACCATCCCGGCATTTGCCTGGAGGAGAAGTGGGAAACCACGGAAAACCACTTCCAGGATGGCTGAAGTGGGAATTAAATCCACCTCTACTCAGTTGACACCCCGAGGCTGAGTGGATCCGGTTCCAGCCCTCGAACCGAGGCCTAAGGGGATGGCAGCTAATCACACTAACCACTACACCACAGAGGTGGACTTGGTAAAATGTTTGGAATAATAGTATCGGTACAGTTTGCGAAGAAACGCCTCTAAGTAATCACCGTGACCATTACATTTGTTCTGAATATCCTTAATAGAATTGACCATTTCTTCTTTATATACCTAGACATAAAGAATTACCATATTGTGAGAGTTAACTTACAATATATAGATGGAGACCTCCAACTACGATCAATGTTCAGAACCTTGGTGTTTCATATAATTCTCCTACATGATTGTGGCGTAATAACTTAATGTACTTATTGTTCTCATCTCCACACGATTTTAAATATTTCCAAGCTCTACCTTTCTTTACATACTTGCACATCACAGATATTGAAAGAGGCGGTGCGTCACGACTGTTGGAGTACACTTATCGTATAGTCCCTTCAAAGTAACTAGAGAAACTCCATCACCAATGTTTATACAAATGTAAAGTCTCTCTCCATTTTGCAGTTTCCCGATAATAAATTCCTGGAAGTTAAGTAATTTTTAGTCTTTGTTATCTATGGAACTTTACTATAACATTTCTTTCTTAATCTGCTTACCCTCCAGGGTTGGTTTTTCCCTCGGATTCAGTGAGGGATCCCACCTCTACCGCCTCAAGGGCAGTGTCCTGGAGAGTGAGACATCGGGACGGGGATACAAGAGGAGAGGAGGACCAGTACCTCGCGCAGGCGGCCTCACCTGCTATGCCCAAAAGGGGCCTTGCGGGGGGATGCGAAGATTGGAAGGGATAGACAAGGAAGAGGAAAGGAAGCGGCCGTGGCTTTAAGTTAGGTACCAACCCGACATTTGCCTGGAGGAGAAGTGGGAAATCACGGAAAACCACTTCCAGGATGGCTGAGGTAGGAAACGAACCCACCTCCACTCAATTGACCGCTCGAGGCTGAGTGGACCCCGTTCCAGCCCTCGTACCACTTTTTAAATTTCGTGGCAGTGCCGGGAATCGAACCCGGGCCACCGGGGGTGGCAGCTAATCACACTAACCGCTACACCACAGAGGCGGTGTTTATTTTCTTTTGTAAAAATTCCATGGGGCATTCTAACCCCCCATAACCCTCCTTGGCTACGCCCCTGTTTTAATCATTAAACATGTATTTAATGTGTTTACAGAGGTGTCTGATTGGAATGAAAATGGTCGTAGGCTATATCCTGACACGCGTCAGTATTTAAATTGAAAAATCATGGGAAATCATTTCGAGGATGTCTGACTCGTTGGCTGGTCAGCGTACTGGCCTTCGTTTCAGAGGGTCCCGAGTTCGATTCCCGGCCGAGTCGGGGGTTTTAACCTTCATTGGTTAATTCCAGTAGCTCGGGGGCTGGGTGTTTGTGCTGTCCCCAACATCCCTGCAATTCACACACCACACATAATACTATCCTCCACCACAATAACACGCAGTTACCTACACATGGCAGATGCCGCCCACCCTCATCGGAGGGTCTACCTTACAAGGTCTACACCCGGCTAGAAATACCCACACAAAATTATTATTATTATTATTATTATTATTATTATTATTATTATTATTATTATTATTATTTCGTGGATGACCGAGAGTGGGATTAAAACTCACTTCTCTGTTCACTCATATTAGCTGAGAATTAGTGCGTTCCGTTCCGCTTCCTCAAACTAGTACAACGTTTGTACTAGAGTTGGGAATTATACCTGAGTCAGTTGGAGCCGTCCACATACCCCATATCTAACACTACCTTTCCAAGGATCGAAGGATATTTAATGTAGGTGACTGCGAGGTTTCTGCGTTGTAATCATAAGCTCACCGGAAAGAAAAAATTGTCAGCCCTGGATTAGTCATTACAAGCATAATTTAATACCGTGTGCCTCCGCCCAGATTCTGTTAGGAAGTTGGTACGTCGCATCCACTTGATGAGGATATGATCGCCTAATTCCACCAGATTGTGGAGATGCTGATGTCGGCGTTTTACCCGCTATTCCAACATGTCCCACAGATTATCAATGGGGTTCAAGTCAGGTGATTATATAGGCCAATCGAAATGTAATAAGGTGGGGGAGTGTTCGTAAAACCAGTCTCATAAACGTTCAGCCCGATCAACTTTGCCGTCAGCTTGAAAAATCGGGGTATCTATAGCATACACATCATGAAAATGTTGACTGAAAGACAAAACCTGGCTCATGTTAGTAGTTTCCTCAGTGAGCAGGCCCGATCCATGATACGAAAAACACCCCCAAAACAGCACAGACCCACCTCCGACTTGAACCTGACCTTGCACATATCGAGGATGAAATGCTTCATTTGGCCTTCGGTGCGTCATTGGAATACAGCCAAAAACGTGATTCGTCAGACGACATTACGTTCCGCCAGTCAGCTGCTGTCCACGTTTGATGACTTCGAGTCAATCGAAGTCACGCAGCTTTATTTGCCTGGGTGAGAAATGATCTCTTGGGAGGTGACCTACTCCAAATGTTCAATACATGTAGTTCCCGTTGCAATGCTCTCTGCTAACAGGTTGTGATGGACATTCATTCACTGACTGCAGCAATTCCTGTTGGGTTTGGAAGGGATTTTGATTCTCAAGCTGTGAAACGCGTCTCCGGTCCCTCTCAGAGAAGATCATTTTCCGACCACAATTCTGACGTAATGTTTTGTGGACGTTTAGCGGCCACGTGTAGCACACCACTGCTTGTAGACACACCGAACAGACTGCTGCGAAACACCAACAAATCCAACAAATTCACGCACCGTATGGCCATGTACGCGGACAAAAAGGATTGCCCCTTCTTGCCCCTCTATCATCTACGAATGCCATGTACATGGGTTTGTCCTTCTTGATTCGATCCTCTAAGATCACATATAAAGTCAGGATTGCTTCACGTGTTCCTACAGTTCTTCTGAAGCCAAACTGATCTTATCCCAACTCAGCTTCAACTTGTTTTTCCATTTTCCTGTAAATAATACGTGTTAAAATTTTGCAGGCATGAGATACTAAACTAATGGTGCGATAGATTTCACACCTGTCAGCACCGGCTTTCTTGGGAATAGGTATAACAACATTCTGCCGAAAATCGGATGGGACTTCCTCTGTCTCATACATCTTACACACTAAATGGAATAGCCTTGGCATGCTGGTTTCTCCTAAGGCAGTCAGTAATCCAGAAGGAATGTCATCAATTCCAGGGGCCTTGTTCCTATTTAGGTCGCTCACAGCTCTGTCAAACTCTGACCTCAAAATTGGGTCTCCCATTTCATCATCATCAACAGACTCATCTTGTTCCAGAACCAAATTATCTACATCTTCAACTTGATACAACTGTTGGATATGTTCCTGCCATCTTTCTGCTTTGTCTTCTTTCCCTAGAAGTGGCTTTCCATCTGAGCTCTTAATATTCATACACCTAGATCTCCTTTCTCCAAAGGTTTCCTTGATTTTCCTGTATGCGGCATCTACCTTTCCTGGGACCATATAACCTTCCACAACCTTGTACTTCTCCTTCAGCCAGTCTTACTTAGCTACCTTGCACTTTCTATCCACTTCATTCTTTAATCGCCTGTATTCTTTTCTGCCCTCTTCATTTCTAGCATTTTTGTATTTTCGTCGTTCATCAATCAGGTCTAGTATCACCTGAGTTATCCACTGATTCTTAGTTGATCTTTTCTTCCTTCCTAACATTTCTTCAGCAGCCCTCCTGACTTCATTTCTCATGACTATCCACTCTTCCTCTATAGTGTTTCCTTCAGCCTTTTCATTTATTCCTTTTGCAACATGTTCCTTGAAACAATCCCTCACGCTCTTTTCTTTCAACTTGTCTAGATCCCATCTATTTGCATTCTTTCCTTTCTTCAATTTCTTCAGCTTCAGATGGCATTTCATGACTAGCAAGTTATGGTCAGAGTACAAGTCTGCTCCTGGGAAAGTTTTGCAATCCAACACCTGGTTTTTGAATCTCTGCCTAATCATAATGAAGTCTATTTGATACCTTCCAGTGTCTCCAGGTCTCGTCCACGTATAAAGCCGTCGTTTGTGGTGTTTGAACCAAGTATTGGCAAGGACTAAATTATTATCAGTGCAGAATTCAACCAGCAGACTTCCTCTTTCGTTCCTTTGTCCCAATCCGAATTCTCCTACTGTATTACCTTCTCTTCCTTGGCCTACCACTGCATTCCAGTCTCCCATCACAGATTCTCGTCACCTTTCACATATTGTATTAAATCTTCTATCTCTTCATATGTTCTTTCGATTTCCTCATCATCCGCTGAGCTAGTAGGCATATAGACCTGCACTATTGTGGTGGGCATAGGTCTGGTGTCTATCTTGACGACAATAATTTTTTCACTATGCTGGTCATAGTAGCTTACCCGGTGCCCTATTTTCTTATTCATTATTGAACCAACTCCTGCATTTCCTCTGTTTGATTTTGTGTTGATAATTCGGTAGTCGCCTGACCAAAAATCCTGTTCTTCCTGCCAACGTACTTCACTTATACCAACTACATCTAAACTTAGCCTATCCATCTCCCTTTTCAGATTATCTAACCTACCACAACGATTCAAGCTTCTAACATTCCACGCTCCGACTCGGAGAACGTCAGTATCCATCTTCCTGATGATCGCCCCCTCTCATGTAGTCCCCACCCGGAGATCCGAGTGGGGGACTAGTCTACCTCCGGAATATTTTACCCGGGAGGAAGCCATCATCAGTACATCATCCATACAGAGAGAGCTGCATGTCCTCGGGAGTTAGTTACGGCTGTAGTTTCCCATTGCTTTCAGCCGTGTAGCAGTATCAACACAGCTAAGCCATGTTGAGTATTATTACCAGGCCATATCAGTCAATCATCTAGACTGCCGCCATTGCAACTTCTGAAAGGCTGCTACCCCCCTTTCGATGAACCATTCCTTAGTCCGGTCTCTCAACAGATACCCATCCGATATGGTTGCACCTGCGGCTCGGCTATCTGCTTCATTGGGACACGCAAACCTCCCCACCGCGGCAAAGTCACATGGTTCGCAGGGGAGGTCTATATAATTAACCGGTAAATAATGAAAACGGAAAGCAGATAGTACATATTTAATAAGTTTGTTTCTTTCTTCTTGGTTCTGCGGTAAACGAACTAGTTTTTTTCGTATTTTTGTTACCCCAATAGACATATTGGAATAGATCTTTAAAAACAAGACAACAACTGTTTTGTAGAATATTCGTAAATTTTTCCCACATTTTAGAGAGTGGAACAGAATAAAATGGCGCGTTTTGGAAATATTATTTCGAGATTTCTAATAGTTTTATACAATCTTGTATTGGATTAAATAATTTTTCTTGTTGGAAATTTTCGTTCGTATAATTATAAATTGTTGCTTCCAATCTTGTAATTCCATTCTCATTATCTAATATAGAAGAAAATCTTTCTTTTAATCTTTTATCTGGACAATTTAAAATATCTATTATATGGTTTCCTAGTTGTTTTTAAATCCTGGACTTGTCTATTCCAACAGAATTGTTATTGTTAACTATTATATTATGTTCTTCTTTGTATTTTCCGTGCGTACGGAAATTAAAATTATTTGTGAAATACTCGCACATTTCTTCTTTGTTGAAAATACCTGCGAAATCTTGTGTTATATCTGCATCCAGTAGATAATAATGATCTTTTTAGGTCCTTCTAATATATTTGGTAATTCTGTTAATTCCTGTGGTTTCCCGGTTTCACTTCCAGGGAAATGCCAGGGATGTTCTTATTCATAGGCTACAGCCGATTTCTTCCCCCTCCACACCCCATTTCATTCACCATCGTTTATTTCGTCTTTATTTTTACATCTGCTAATTCTATTTTATATGGAATAACATTGCCTGCTGCCATTTCTTGATGGATACAGTACTTTTGTATCCATCTCTTGGCACAGGCCAGAGTAAAGTGTAGCTTTCACCGAAGTCCCAGTCTCATCCATGGCTGTGACAATATGGAAGCTGCTGGGGTATGGGTGGTACTGAGTAATAGCATTCAGAGCACGACTAGTGCATCTGAGTGTTATGAAAGGTGTTGCTCATAGGGTCAGTCGTGCTGCAATAGCACTTTCTGACCCAGTGAGGAAAGCAATGGCCAACTACCTCACTCCTCGTCTTGCCTAGTACGCCTAATTTTTGTGCTGCCATTGGTTTTTGGGGTTTCCTTATAACAGCATAACCTTTGGTGGTGCTATTTGAGGATCCAACCAGCCTCTGGGCTGATGACCTAACAGACAGACAGATGGAATAACAAATTGATTCGAGTACTTTTTATTTATAATATCTATATCCTTTTTAAAAACATATGTTTAACACCTCTAATAGTTTGTGTATTGGAATTTAATAAGTATGATATTTTTGCTTTAACTCCATGTCTTGCAAAATTAAAATTAGAGAACTTACTTCTTATATAACTATTAAACGAACCGCATGCCTCTTTTTTTACGAGAAATTTAACGTTTTTAATTCTCCTTGGTTGTTTCTCTCGCAATATGTAAAATATGTCATTTTAACAACCATAATATTATCGCAAAAAGGTTCTGCATTTGGTTTAAATTCTTGTAATTTTCGTTCTCGATTTGCGTAATTCATATCTCCAACATTTTTAATAAGATTCGTGTTATTTAAATTTACTGTAAGTAGCCATAATCCAAATCTTTGGTTGGTTGGTTGGTTTTGTTTTATTGCCTAATGACTCTGTAATAGAGTATTTATTTGTTGCAGTTAAATTTCAACTTCCATTTTTACGGAGAAAAAAGTATTTAGAATATTTTTAGAAATTTTTATTAACTTGTATTTGTTAGAACTTTTAAAGAAACCTGAAAAAATAGAGGTAGTTGAAATTGGGGTAGTTGAAAGCAAAACAAGGTGCTTTTCATACCTATGTGGCACAGATAGCTATAGTGACAGCGACTAATCTTCTTTTTTTAATACATTTCTGGGCTTTTCAGTCCTATTTGGTTGTAAATGGGTACGTTTGGCGAATTTTCCACTTTTCTATAAAATTCACTTTTGGCAGTTTTACCTAAAAATGGTAATTTTGGGGGAAAACTGGCAATTTGTTGGAGACTGCCGAGAGTGGACTTTCGGAAAATGGAAAATACAGTGAACGTACCCACTTACTACTGAAACGAGTGACTACGCTCCTTGGGTGAATATTCAGTGTAGTGGCCTTCAGTTTGGGGGGCCCCGGGTTCGATTTCCGGCCGGGTCGGTGATTTTAAGTTAGTCTGGTTAATTTCTCCGGTTTGAGGGCTGGGTGTTTGTGTTCTCTGAGACTTAGGACAGTTTGGGGTGAAAGTTGACAAGCCTTCCTTCTCCCTGCTCCTCAAGAATAAGTATCTCTTTTGACGCCAAATTTATCAATATGCCTGAGAGAGAGAGAGAGAGAGAGAGAGAGAGAGAGAGAGAGAGAGAGAGAGAGTGACCGGCTCACTTTTTCTAGAACTCGAACTGCCTTCTACACCCGGCTTTTCACGTAATCCTAACCTGATCGTGTTGCCACAGTAGAAAATGGTACGTTATAGCCAGTTTCAAACTTATATTTGTCAGCATCTCTCGATGCCCTTCGATAGCCATCAGTAGGTGCTCTCTGTTCCTATTGAGCATTCATTATGGCCACAAATGTTGTAGCCCATGAAGTTAAATTGAGGGTACCGTTTAAACCGCGCCTATTGAAGCACCAAAGCACTTAAAACTTTACGAACATTCGTCATTATACTGCATACGGTTTTCTAATTCCTGTATAGCCTCCATTACAACGGCAAGGTGTAAAAATATGAATAAACAAGCTATACATTATGTAAGAAGGAATTTTGCATAACAAATTATTCAGATATGCAAATCCAGGTGTTTGACGTGGAATAAGTGTTCTAAAGATAAATGAATGGTTTTTATTTTTCTGAATGAAAGTCCACGGATTAAAGAGAAATCATTGCTAAGGTCACATACTGTATAATACTACATAGGTGAGTTTACGGCGGAGAATTGGGCTGCCCACGAGTAAACCACTGCTACTTTTATCTGTGCACTTCTTCATTTGCGTACACTTCTCATCTCTTGCTTTCACTGTTGTGCAGAGACCCTCGGATGTACGGTCAGACTAAAGCATCATCCAGTAATATCAAACACTTCTAATTTTCTCCGTACTAGTGAAAAGAATAGCGTTAAAAATGTATTGACAGAATCGTTACGCTGCGGAATCTACTGCTGCGTATTGCATCTCTGGGGTGAATTATTAATACTCCACACTGAATATCTAGTTATGCATCTTTCCCAGCTGGCTACAGCAGGAACGCAAGGAGGTTGAGTTTTAATGCCGAGCAGCCCTAGAGGTAGGTATATTTAACATAGCAAGCATAGAATGTGTTGAATTCCGAAGATAAACGATAAGCTATGAGATAAAGCACTCGGAAACGAAGATATAGTGTTCATTATAGCATTGTTTCGCATACAATGAATGCATTGTTGAATGGAAGGAAAGAGCATCTCCTTTTAAAGCTTATTCAAATTCTTACAGTAGGTACGACCCACCAACAAAAACATGCATTTGGATAAAATTTATCTTGCCTACTTTGTTTTAACATTTCTCTGATCCATGTTCTGGGGAAAATACTTAACAGCGTTGTGGAAATGAGAGCGTACGAGATTGATAGACAAGCAGGGAGAAGGAAACCAGAGAGTTTTAAACCTCGGAAGGATAGTCATAGTGTAAGTAGGACTGTATTATACACTAGTGTCCAAAAGTTAAGCATAATCACTAAACGAGGCCATACCACCTGATAGGAATGTCAGACGGATTGCTGAACAAACGGAAGCTGACTCACACACCATATGTCACACAACTTGTTCACAAAAACAATGTCAGAGAGGTTCTGATAGCTAAGATACACCTTTGACTACGACTAACAAAACTTGGCAATGCCTTCCACAAAAAAATATGCTGTTAATAGGGTGTATGGTTACCCCTAACGGCCACACATGCTTCGCAGCGATGTGGCATGCTCTCTATCAGATGGTCCAAGAGCTTTTGTGGCAGTCGATCCCATTCGTCCTAAAGGGCAATGCGAAGGTCTTGGTGGGTCCTTGGTGGAGGCTGATGGGATGCAATTCGCCTCCCCAATGTATCCCAGGCATGTTCTATATGATTCAGATCCGCAGAACTCGGTGGCCATTCCATGCGGATGAATGTCTTCCCCAGCCAGAAATTCATCCACCAGAGCAGCGCGGTGTGGTCGGGCACTATCGTCCATTAAGAGGAAGTCTGAATCAACCGCACCTCTGAACAGTTGAACATGTGGTCTCAGTACCTCATCCCTGTATCTCCGAGCGTTAACAGTTGTGACGTACCCACTCAGCCCACAGATGTGTGACAGTATTATAACGTGGCGGGTCACTTTAACAGTAATATAAATAAATGATATCTCATTGTTTCTCAATAAACAATATCCCATGGGCGCCAGCCTTCAAGCTTATGGCTTGAAAACGATAGTTGATAATTAATAATAATAATAATAATAATAATAATAATAATAATAATAATAATAATAATAATAATAATAATAATACGTCATGAGACTCAAAAAGCTCCCAGGGGTAGGGTGACGGGACACTAATCATTAAGTACACTAACTTGGAATTTAAGGATCATTAATAATCATTTCATAAAATACAAATTAAAACAGCTATTTATTAGGATGAAAAACGTGACGTAACGGCGTATTAACGAAATCTGAACTTACGGAAGCAAAAGAAAAATTGAATTAAATTAATTCTAAGAAAATGGACTGTTGAGCGAAGACTTGCAGTAACTTATGCCATAAGCTCACCATTTGTAGTCTGTGTTGTCTTGAAGCTGATGATCGATGGATCTCTCGTACCGGCTGCGTCATCTGTTGTTGGATTCCAGTCCTACTTCTGCTTTTCCTGCCTTTAACACTTCCTACTGTACTCCTTACATAAAGTCGTAATGAGTCCTAATTTTAAATGCAAAACCACCATGGGTTATGTTCATGGAGAGAATACACTTGTATTCTTCCGTATTACGGAACAGTAGCGTAGCTAAATTCATAATAAAAGCTCTCCTCCCCTATACTAGTTAAAACCAGTCTCCCGTTGACTACCTCTCGTCATTGAGATAACAGGTCCCAATGAGAGTAACTTTTGAGTAGTATATACTCGGATGCGAAGTGAACTAAGTTAAAATCTTCTCCGATGTGCAGACGTAGAATCGTAGTAAGAGTGTCTTCCAAGAATGTCTCTGTGTCTCAGAGTAAGAAAAAGAATGTCCACTCCAGCTCTTGTCGGCGGGTATATAGCCGTCAAAAGTCTCCCTCCATCAGCCATATCACATGGTCCAGTAAGATTCGAGGTCTCATCCCTTCTCCTATGTATTGCTGTGAATCCATCACGTTGCTTCATTACGTCCATTCACATAGGCTGAACTTTCCCGCGAAATCAAAGCGCCAGGTAGCGAACTTCGAAAAGTCGGCGTTCATAATGTTTCAACTGTCTCTTCAGAAGGTGGAGAGGGTAAGGTCTCTCGTAACCTTGATGACGTACTTTTCCTGGAAATGGGCTGAAATTAGCCTGCTGACTCTGGTCACCTCACAACGGCTATTGTAAAATTTACTGCAAACTATTAATATGAATGATGTTGAAATACTTTACCCAATATGTGGTTCGTTCAGAATACGTTATAGCCGCGATACAAAGAAATGAAATGATGTGAAATGGATCATTAAAACCCCATATATATACATATTAATTTAAAAATGAACTATCAGAGATTAAATATATACATATTATCAATTAATTAGACAGTTCAATAATTTATCACATTCTGTGATGTTCCAAACATCACACAGTGTACCTCGCACCACCCATGAAGATGTGCAGGTCCGTACGGCCATTCAGTATGATGCCGCTCAACACCATGACGCCACCACCACCATACTGGTCCCGTTCCACGATGTTCCTGGGGTTGTATCGGCTACCCGGTTCTCTCCAGATTAATGTGCGACGGGAATTTTTCCGCAAACTAAAGTGGGATTCATCTGCCCCATTTATTCATGGTCCATTTTCGATGTTGACGGCTCCACAGTAAACGGACCCGTCTCTGGGCTGGAGTGAGCGGGACGTATGTGCTCTCTCCTTTACATCCTTACTACAACCCCTAAATACTCTCATAACCATGTGCAGAGATCTGTACCCTTTATTTACAATCATATTTATGTGATTACTTCGAGGATGGCTGAGTTGGGAATCGAATCCCCTCTACTGAGTCGACCTCCCGAGGCTGAGTGGACCCTATTCCAGCCGTGGTACAACTTTTGAAATTTCGTTGCAGAGCCGGGAATCGAACGCGGGCCTCCGGGGGGTAGCAGCCAGTCAGCTAAACACTACACCACAGGACAGGTATCCTACAGTATTAACTTTAATTTCAGCATTTTCTGAAATGAGTGTGGAAAACAGAACTAAGGATACGCTGTCAGTCATCGAGCTAGCTGCAAAAACTCACGATTTTGATACTCCCAACACTCACCCTTTCTTGCTTGAAACTATGGCAGCGTACCTTATACCATTGCTATCGCACAGCGCCTACGTCACCACTGCTGACGCGATTACTCTGGAACCTGCCCTACCAACAAAGGAACGGGCTATAAACTCACGCACAACCACATAAACGGACTCTCCATCAGCAGTTATCGCAGCAGTAGAAATGTGCCGGGCGAGTCATGGATATTTTGTGTGGAACTTCGCGAACAAAGTTATCTGGGAAGACGGTGAGCTGGATGCAGCTTTCATACAACCACAGTGGAATCTCAAGAAATGTTATACGTCGAAAGTAACGTCTACTGCCTTGCGAAAACCACTTTAAGTCGAAATATTAACAGGTGCTAACACGAAGTTTTCGTTAGAATGTCAGAGTCGGAAAAACCTGTGCCAGAAACTCGATCACCATTAGTCGAAACAATTTAGTCCAGTGTGAAAGTGGTGTTGATTCCAGATGCTTAATGCTCTCAATCGAAGGAGAACTATAACCGTATATGCTGTAACAAAGATACTTGTATTTGAGGAGTTGTTCTGTTGACACCCCACAAAAATGTTCTTGTTGTTGTTGTTGTTGTTGTTGTTTGAGTCATCAGTCCATAGACTGGTTTGATGCAGCTCTCCGTGCCACCCTATCCTGTGCTAACCTTTTCATTTCTACGTAACTATTGCATCCTACATCTGCTCTAATCTGCTTGTCATATTCATACCATGGTCTACCCCTACCGTTTTTACCACCTACACTTCCTTCAAAAACCAACTGAACAAGTCCTGGGTGTCTTGAGATAATGAACTTTATTTCTGTAGGTAAAAATTCCATTTCCCACATTTGAAAGGGAATTAATGTAAACAATGCCGTATTTTAAATAATTTTCTTTAACCTTTTCCGTTTATTAACAAAGAGATTGAATTAGTATTTAAAGGCACAGATAAATACAAATACTTTTCAATTGAGTAACAATAGACTAGAGTTAAGTGTTATTTTATGGAATAATTTCAGAATACCGTAGCAGAGAATCAGTACAGGCTAATCCACTCATTTTCCCATAAACGAGAAAAAAATCGTAAATCAAAAATAATTCCATTCAACCTCGTCAAATGATAACATGTTTCTTAACACTGTATTTAAATTCGATATTTAAATAAAAGCAAAGCCTTCTCCGTAAAGGCCATGAAAGCAGTTGGAGGAGTGGAGAATTCCTCAATTTCTTCATTGATGTGCCATTTACACGTCTTGGCACTTCATGGGATAAAGTAGTCAGTACTATGCTCGGCCACCTTTGCCCCAGGAATTAATTTGATGATCATTTTCTCGGCTGAGTGAATCTCATAGGCATGAACTTTTCCAGACAAGTGGGAATCTCGTTTATAAATGTTTCTACTTTCTGACGGAGAAACGATCCCACGTCGTTCCGGGTGAGTCGAACACGCTTTTATCGCCTGAGGTAAAAAAAATTAAAACCTCTTTATCTTCGAGTTACATTTATGTTCTGCTGTATTCTGAATGTTATTTGTTCCAGACAATTTTTTCCCTCCGATTGTTCATAAATTAGAACTTTGTAAATTTCTCCATTGATGTGCCATTTGCACGTTTTGAAAGGACGGCTCGCTCGCACAAGATCATACTCACCAGTACAAATACTGAACAATCTTCGTGTATTTGCATTATTATTGACACCGAATGATGTGAATTCACACATGTGAATTATGTGTCTTTATATTCTCTACGTCACGGTACCAGAAGAAGATTTTTCTTTTTTTGCTATTTGCTTTACGTCGCACCGACACAGGTAGGTCTTATGGCGACGATGGGATAGGAAAGGGCTAAGAGTGGGAAGGAAGCGCCCTTGGCCTCAATTAAGGTACAGCCCCAGCATTTGCCTGGTGTGAAAGTGGGGAAACCACGGAAAACCATCTTCAGGGCTGCCGACAGTGGGGCTCGAACCCACTATCTCCCGGATGCGAGCTCACAGCTGCGCGCCCCTAACCGCACGCCCAACTCGCCCGGTAAGAAGAAATTCAAGAACACCTTTAATAACTTATAAAACTGATATTTTAAATGTTGCGAATTAGTTAGGTCGAAGAGAAATAATTTATATATATTACCAATATTCTTGTGGTATTCACAAATGTTTTTTTCTCCTTTCTCGTCTGAAAGAGGCTTAGGATTCTACAGTCAACACCACCGTGAACATAATACGTGCGATCCCATTCTGAAGAATTATTTTGTCTGGTATTTAATATGCACACTGGTGTATTTATTATTAATTAGGGCTATGTTTGGGAACTATTCCGAAATATATGTAAATATCGAGTGAGAAACCACGGAAAGTGAAGGTAAGATTGTTACTGAATTCCCTTCTCAGTAACTGTTCAACAGGCTATCACTTGATGAAGTTGCAAATTTATTTTGGCAGATAAAAGTGAACCAGAAAAACATTCACAGGCTTCAATCCTGGCTGTGTCCGGTGTTATTTGAAGGTGGCTAAATACATCAGCCTCCTGTCGGTAGATTTTGTGGCACTTTAAAGCACTCCTGCAGGGCAAACTTCCGGCACCTCGGCGTCTCTGAAAACCATAAAAATGTAGTTAGTTGGACGTAAAACAAATAACATTATTATTAGTTTTAACTGGCACAGTTTTCTATATGTATCTGGTATTGTTGCTGGTTTAACCTCGCACTGACTACTTCTACGCTCTTCAGAGACGCCGAGGAGTCGAAATTTTGTCCGGCACGTGTTCTTTTACGCGTATTATTATTATTATTATTAAATGTAGGGATTGAAATAATGTTACATAGGTTTTCAATATAACTAAAAACATATGGCGTTGGTGGTGATTCGTCCGTCAGATGGGAACGTAAAGCTTTGAGCAGACCCCATGGTGTTATTCGACAGGAGTAGGCTACGTGCCGACACAGGGTTCCACACTCTCCCTACCTCATTATCATCCTTCCACATCGAGACGTGCAGGTCACCCATGGGGGTCAAACAGAATGATCTAAACTAGGTGAGCCGAACATGTCCTCGGACACTCCTGGCACTAAAATGCCATACGGCAAAGTCAGTGAGTGAGTGACCTACTCGAATTTACAGAGCAAGTAATTACAATATACAGTACAGTGCGTTGTCAATCAATATGACCGCACAAACATACAGTATACCTGCCAATGGTGCTCGGAAATCGAATCAACAACAACACAATTATCGTACATATATATATATATATATTTATTTATCTATTTATAAGGTCTTCTTTTACTTGGCGCAGTTAAGGCTATAAAGCCTTCTCTTAGACTGAACTGAGTTTAACTATTACACAAAATGTTATGATCCTAACTTACACCTATATACACATGTCTATATGAAATATATAGCCTAAATACATAGAGGTACTTACATATCACTATGCAGTTATTTACATATCCGTTAAATAATCAATAGAAATAAGCTTAAATTTAACCTGCTATAATAATAATAATAATAATAATAATAATAATAATAATAATAATAATAATAATAATAATAATAATAATAATAATAATAATAATAACTAATGAAATAATTCTACTTTACGCAACAAATAAATGTCATAAGAATAATTACATTGCATCCTGCGATTTGTTCGAAAACCCGTCTGATGCCATCAGTACTTTGGTACAAGTGACGTTAGAAGGATATCATCCTAACATATGCCTGAGTTTATATAGAAAATTGTTAAATGATGCGTGATGTGAACGTAGAAATACCATGCATGTAACCAATTGGTCTAACATTTCCACGCACGAAGCTAAATTGTTTTCCCCCACCCATAAATTCTAGGCTACTGAAATAGGATTTACATACCAGCCATAAAGCACAAATTGTTTTTCCTTAAGACGTTTTTGCATTGCCTCACCCTTCCATATACGGCTCTTTTCTTCTTTTATTGTTGTCGGTACTAACGTGATGACAATACACATAACAGTCATAGCCTTTGGCATTTCACGGAAACTTATCAACCTGTTTTCCACACACTCCATTTCCTCAGCTACTTGTAGTAATTTATCCCCAAGAAAAAAGTTTGTAGTTTCATGTGACCGTTAATATGATCAAGGCCATGTGACCTGTAGTTTTCTGTGATATAAGAACCACAGCGATAATAATTTTCATTTTTCAAATCCCACATACACTGGCCGGCATTCAAGCCGAGGTCACATTCGGGAGAAGCCAGTGACAATGCCACTCGGCTATCACGCCCCGCCCTTACAATATTTTTTCCATTCACTTCCGGGCATCGCTATATGGTTATGGTAAGTCACTCAAATAACAGAAGCCTAATAACTGTTGCTACTTTCATATATGTGACTTCCAATCGATTCTTCATGCACTCGGTTTCTATCAAGCTTCTAATCCCGTACAGTAACAGAGTGATTGAAGGTTGTACGCACCTACTTTCGCGATTACTTTGCTATATCTAAAATTATATCTCACATATAATAATCCAAGTTACTACCAGTCTTGAAGGACCTTCATGGTCTGTACGGAGATTGCTTCAACTGCCAGTCTGCAACAGATATTACCAGACATCGGATTATTTTGCAAATGCATATTTCTTTTGTCGTTATGTAGACCCCCAAAACCGACAAGGAAGTGCTTTTGAAGGTGAAATTAGACGAATTATTAAGTTCAATAATGTATATATATGCATAGTTACATATATTTAAGTGCATAATTTCAAATTTCGGATTTATTGTGTATGTTTTCGACTTTTATTAACTTATTCATATTTTGATGATGATGATGCTTGTTGTTTAACGGGGCCTAACATCTCTGTCATCGGCCCCTAATGGTACGAAATGAGACGAAATGTATTGACAATTTAAACGTTGAAAATCATCTATTGGCCAGAATAAAAAACGTGATGAAGAATGAATGGATGGATTTGAATTTAAAACAATCTGTGGATCCGACCCAGAAACTATCATAAACAATAGTATTACTGACCAAGGGACTGCTTCTAAAGCACAATCCTCAATCGAGGATGCTTATTGTATAAAGGGGTTCAAAATCCAGGTCAACGGCCGCTCATAATGGTATTTATCGCTAGTAATGTACAACCATGGTATTTGTCATGTTGCGGTACTAATCAAAGTAGCGTAGACTCACGGTGTTGCACACATTATGGTCCTACTCCGAAGTATTGTATTTCGCACAGGTAACGCAGACCTATGGTGTTTCTCCATTATTGGCGCCACTCGTAGGCAACGCAAACCCATGGTGCACCTGGTCGCACTATCCCGTGGTGTTCTTCATATAATGGGGAACAATAGAAGGATTAGGATGAAAGAACGGTTTTATTTTAATAACTTGGCAAAAAATCACCCCTTTAATACTCTTGGCCTATATTATTGTGCGTATGTTTTAACAGAAAACACTGATAGATTGATACGCCTCACAGGCAACGCCCAGACCCGTAGTGTTTCTCAAAATGGTACTAATCACGGGTACTTGGAAAACCTACACAGACTCGCCTTCTGTTGCTACTATTCACAAACCTATTGTGTATCTAACATAGTGGTACTTCTCGCAAGTAAGGGCGACCCATGGTGTCCCCGCGTGATGGTACTAATCACAAATAGTTTCATGGTTCTAATACAATAATCCCTTGGTCGCCTCTTACGACAGGCAGGGGATACCGTGGGTGTATTCTTCGTCTGCGTCCCCACCCACAGAGGGTGGAAGTGCGGTTGAAGGTGAAATTAGAAGAATTATGAAGTTCAATAATGCATATATGTGCATATTTGCATATATTTGAGATTAGTACATAATTTGAAATTTCGGATTTATTGTGTATGTTTTCGACTTTTATTAACTTATTAACTTATGGATATTTTAACATATGTTATGAGCAGTCTTCAAGAAAATGTAACGTAATTAAAGCCGTTAACTCCTGCGGAATGAGCGGCCTTGTTCTGAATGGACATTACAGCTGTCGTTAGATTTCACGAAAAAATCAAGACAAGAACACAGCGTGTGATTCCGAATTCAAGTACTGTCCTGTCACATCCGTGGATGGAGATAGATCATTCTCCGCATTGAAGCTAATTTTATCAGAAAAACGGCACAGGTGTTACAAGAAAACTGGGAGAAAATTGTTCTAGTGTACTACAAAACAAATTAGGGATAGGAAAAGTAGAGTGTGCAGTGTAAAATGAATGAAAAATGTGTATTTAAGTGTGTTTCTTCACGTTTGTGTTTTCTTACAGCCTTACTAACTATAATTTATCATGCGTATTGATTAACACACTGTGTCTTATCTAGGAGACGTGTGCGTATGTTTTAACAGTAAACACTGATAGATTGATACGGTACGTCTCACAAACTATGCACGACCGAGCTCGATAGCTGCAGTCGCTTACGTGCGACCAGTATCCAGTATTCGGGAGATAGTAGGTTCGAACCCCACTGTCGGTAGCCCTGAGGATGATTTTCCGTGTTTTCCCATTTTCACACCAGGCTGTACCTTAATTAAGGCCACGGCCGCTTTCTTCCCACTCCTAGCCGTCCCCTGTCCCATCTTCGCGATAAGACCTATCTGTGTCCGTGCGACGTAAAGCAACTATCAAAAAAAAAAAACTATGTACGGATTATTTGTACTGGTAATGAAATGTCGTATGGCTTTTAGAGCGGGGAATGTCCAAGGACATGTTCGGCTCGCCAGGTGCAGGCCTTTTGGTTTGAATCCCATAAGCGACCTGAGCGTCGTGATGAGGATGAAATGAAGACGAAAACGACACATACACCCAGTCCCCGTGCCAGCGAAATTAAACAATGATGGTTAAAATTCCCAACACTGCCGGGAATCGAACCCGGGACCACTTGGACCAAAGGCCAGCACGCTAACCATTTAGCCATGGAGCCGGACATTTGTACCAGTGAAACAGCCGCAGCTGTCAGTAGAGTGGGATTTTTTCTTTTAATTCGGTTATTATTCATAACCATGATTATATGTACTGGTAAGGGTGAATCTCGTGAGTCTAGTAAAAGAATCTTAACGATTGCATTTAATAAAAGTGTTTAATAGCATGAAATTAAGTGGATACATAAGTGCCTATTTTACTACTTTTTGCAGCATAGTTGCAAGCTTATATTGGTGATTTGTACAGCATATCGATGGATTAGTGTACAAACATTGTATGTCCAAAAATCATGATTCTGAGAAAACTCAAAATGAAAGTTAATGAAGTTGCAGTTACTTACGACAAATAGTATAGCTGTAGCCAGTGTTACTGATCCGTATATAATTTCTTTGTAACTGTATTTCAACAACTGGAGCACATTTTTGTGCATCAGTAAAGCAAATATTCACTATATTTTAATGTAATGTTGGGACATACCATATTTGGCACTAACAATGTGGAAGAGAACTTCAAAGCACAAACGTTGTATTTCTCAAAGGATTTGATTTCAACATTGCTTTTCATCATTTATTATTAAATGATTTTATTTTCTTAATAAAATCATAAGGTATGAATAATAAGTAATTATATAAAGTTGAATAATCACTGCTCAGTTATAAATATGTCTCAAAACCTTCAAAACAAGTCCAGGACATACAATATTTGTGCTCCATCAAGGCAGTAAGAAATTGAAATTTTCAACAGCAAAATAGTATGTCCGGACATACAGAATCTGCGCCTTCAAGAGAAATGAAAATGAAATGGACATACGTATACCTAGGCTAAAGTTATTATACAGAACATACAACCTTCGTGAAGTAGAGTCGTTGATTTAACTATGACATGCAATATTTGCACCTTAAAAATCAGCATGTTCCCTATTATTTCGACATGCTATAATTGTGAATTAGCTAGATATGTTTAAGGGACATCCAAATATGGTATTAACTCCAAACTGGACATAACTGGACATACAATTTTTGTGCACTAAGCCATCGATATAAATCCGATGTCTAGATATTACTGTGTTCACACTAGCCAGTATCAAAATGATGTGTTTCTTAATTAAATCTCTTGCAATCTGAGAGTCTTCCACGTACCTACATATTTTGTCACCGAGCACTGGAGTGTCATTAGCTGAATTAAAATGTATTCTAAAATACATGCCTTATCCCTAAAATCGGACAGACATTTCAGCATGCCGCAAGTGGGAATGTTTTAATTACCACCGACTGCTCTCTCGATTAGTCCAGTCTACAGGTCACGGCAGACAAGACTCCTCACAGCTTATACGAAAGACAGGCTCGTAAACAAGATAACATCTAAGGAACTCGTTTCAGCATCCACGTTTTGATCTTGCCACTCACAGCACTGATTTCACTCCACGCTGCCAACTTTTGTGTTCGATGCTCAAAATATGTTGAGCATATTATATTTGCGCACCATTCCATGCAGAGCCGTTTCAACGTAACGGAAAGTCCGCTCTGACCCCATTAGCAATGAGCAAAGGTGCTAAGAAATCTTGTCAACTTCATCCTCATCTGCACCCTCACATGGTGAATACATTGAGACAATTCTCGCACTAATTCCTCCAACTGCCAAATCATTTCACATCAATCGCTCATTTACGTGCCTAACAGAAACTATGTTGCGTGCAATAGTATTCCTGATGAACAGTCCAACCCTACACTCCGCCCTTCCCCTTTTGGCACCGGTCAAGTACACTTTATAATCTCTCCCTCGTTTTCTCCTCTACCGTAACACATCCTTTATACTGACTCAGCCATTTCTATTTTCTTTCTTCCTTAAGCCCCGTTAATGTTGAAAGCTCCCCGCCAATTTGCTTCCAAGGAGTCCATCGCCCGTCAAATGGGAGTAGACTCCGTTATTCGCGTAAGTGCGAGGCTTGCTTAAAATGCTCTGAGCGTGCTCGGTGAAAATTCTAAACAGTATGTTGCTTCCCTTACACTTTGTCCCAGTGAGTATCTTTCCTCTAACGGGGTAGGGACCAGCCATAGATTGTATAATCCTAGCCGCCTGAGCACAAGGAGGGCCACGACTCAGAATATCTCCGAGATGCCCACTCACATTAGTAGACAGAACGGACATTAAATAAGTAACTTTTTAATTTCCACGTTGTTATGTGTGTTCTTCATAACCAAATTTCCATTAACTTTTACAAGATATTGGAGTGTATTTTCAGTTAGTCAATTTACTTTCCATGGGAAATACCTACATTCTGTTTCTCTTCAGGCAACCAAACAATTACCTTTATTACATAAAAGCAGTTACCCGCGGCTTCGCTCGAGTGGATTTGGTAATTTGAAAAAAGTAATCGTTCCTCAGCATTGTACTAAGATATTATCTGAAAATCTCTAAGTATAAAAACTCACCTAAAAATGAGTTTCATTTACCCCAGAAACTCTTTGTAAACCACGTTTGTGGTATTGCCTTTTCGGGCTAAGACGACCATGCGACATAGAACCGTACATGTAAGAAACTGTCTTCTCTCAAGTCGAAAAATAAATACATATTTCTTTACTTTGCCTATTTTCCATCTGTAACATCTTCAGTTTTTAAGATATAAGTATCCCCATAAAAAGAATTCAACTCCGTTATAGTCCTTCCCCATCCCTAAATCCATCTAAGTGTATTTTCCGAAAACAAAAAGAAGGCATATTTCTTTATTTTTAAAGAAGATTCCAAATGCCAATTTTCACGCTTGTAACATCTTCTGTTTTGGAGATATAAGTATCCTCATAAAAATAATTCAACTTATTTTTCACTTCTTTTCATCCCCGATAAGTGCCTTTTCCGCAAACAAAAGGGTACATGTTCCTGTATTTTTAAAGGACTTTCTAAATATCAAGTTTCGTGTCTGTAACATGCTAAGTTTTTACAAATACTGTACATATACCGGCACTCATTTTAACATTTCACCCGATTTTTCAATTCTTTTCAGCCCCTTAAGTGGATTTTCCGAAAAGAAAATACGTGTTTCATTATTTTTAAAGGAGATTCGAAATACCAGTTTTAACGTCTGTAGATCTGTAACACCTTCAGTTTTGAGATATACACTGACTGACAGAGCAAATGCAACACCAAGAAGGAGTGGTCAGAACTTTATGCCAATTGCAGGGTAGACTGACGTCATTGAGGTATACTCATGATGTGAAATGCGCCGCTGTGCTGCGCACGTAGCGAACGATAAATGGGACACGGCGTTGGCAAATCGCACACTTCGTACCGTGATTTCTCAGCCGACAGTCATTGTAGAACGTGTTATCGTGTGCCACAGGACACGTGTATAGCTAAGAATGCCAGGCCGCCGTCAACGGAGGCATTTCCAGCAGACAGACGACTTTACGAGGGGTATGGTGATCGGGCTGAGAAGGGCAGGTTGGTCGCTTCGTCAAATCGCAGCCGATACCCATAGGGATGTGTCCACGGTGCAGCGCCTGTGGCGAAGATGGTTGGCGCAGGGACATGTGGCACGTGCGAGGGGTCCAGGCGCAGCCCGAGTGACGTCAGCACGTGAGGATCGGCGCATCCGCCGCCAAGCGGTGGCAGCCCCGCACGCCACGTCAACCGCCATTCTTCAGCATGTGCAAGACACCCTGGCTGTTCCAATATCGACCAGAACAATTTCCCGTCGATTGGTTGAAGGAGGCCTGCACTCCCGGCGTCCGCTCAGAAGACTACCATTGACTCCACAGCATAGACGTGCACGCCTGGCATGGTGCCGGGCTAGAGCGACTTGGATGAGGGAATGGCGGAACGTCGTGTTCTCCGATGAGTCACGCTTCTGTTCTGTCAGTGATAGTCACCGCAGACGAGTGTGGCGTCGGCGTGGAGAAAGGTCAAATCCGGCAGTAACTGTGGAGCGCCCTACCTCTAGACAACGCGGCATCATGGTTTGGGGCGCTATTGCGTATGATTCCACGTCACCTCTAGTGCGTATTCAAGGCACGTTAAATGCCCACCGCTACGTGCAGCATGTGCTGCGGCCGGTGGCACTCCCGTACCTTCAGGGGTTGCCCAATGCTCTGTTTCAGCAGGATAATGCCCGCCCACACACTACTCGCATCTCCCAACAGGATCTACGAGGTGTACAGATGCTTCCGTGGCCAGCGTACTCTCCGGATCTCTCACCAATCGAACACGTGTGGGATCTCATTGGACGCCGTTTGCAAACTCTGCCCCAGCCTCGTACGGACGACCAACTGTGGCAAATGGTTGACAGAGAATGGAGAACCATCCCTCAGGAAACCATCCGCACTCTTATTGACTCTGTACCTCGACGTGTTTCTGCGTGCATCGCCGCTCGCGGTGGTCCTACATCCTACTAAGTCGATGCCGTGCGCATTGTGTAACCTGCATATCGGTTTGAAATAAACATCAATTATTCGTCCGTGCCGTCTCTGTTTTTTCCCCAACTTTCATCCCTTTCGAACCACTCCTTCTTGGTGTTGCATTTTCTCTGTCAGTCAGTGTATGTATCCTCATAAAATGAATTCAACTTATTATTCACTTCCTTCCACCCCTCTCCCCACTCAAGTGGACTTTCCGAAAACAAAAAATACGTGTTTCTTTATTTTAAAAGAGATTCCGAATACCAATTTTTACGCCTGTAACATCTTCAGTTTTGAGATATAAGTATCGTCATAAAAACGAACTCATCTCCTCTTTGCACACACATCCCCCCCACCGTTAAGTTGATCACCCCACAAAGTGAGTGTTTCTTTATTTTCAAAGGAGATTCCAAATACCAATTTTCACTTCTGTAAACTTCAGTTTTTGAGATGTAAGTTTCTCCATAAAAAGTTCAATTTGTTCATTTCCTTTCACATTCACCCCTTAAGTGATATTTCCGGAAACATAAAAGCGTGTTTCTTTATTTATAAAGGAGCTTCCAAATACCAATTATCATGTCTATATCTTCAATTTTTGAGATATATTGTGACCGTATCGGTCATATACCTATTTATTTAATAATGAATTTAGGCAGAGAAAACTTTTATCATATTACTGAAAAGTTGCATTAGGTTGCATCAGTTTTCATAACACCTCCAACTTGGTGTAAAAATGACTCCGTCATAGCTGGAAGAATCTCCAGAAAGAGAGCGAGCTATGAAAAATGACAAGGAAAGGAAATCTATAGTAATAACTCCGGCCACGACAAATGGCCGAAACACGGTAATGCCAACGAGCAAGCTTGATTTGTATTGTAAGATTTCGAGATATGCATAATAATTAGTAAGGGAAACCTCGGCATGTCATATGTTTTCATAATAAAGCTCTGCCAAAATTCTAATTGTTTATAAAATGTTAACGTGTGGAAAATTACGCCACCATATTATTATATAAGCACCAGTAGCGTACCCACGCCAAATGACTACGCAGACTACGGATGGGGATCCCCGAAAAGGCATCATTTTGATAATAAATTTCAGATAAACCGCCGATCGATGCGTTTACCGCACATAACTAGATTACTTAAAAGTCTGAGTCACACATTTGAGCGCATTACCGATGTCACACAACCCGTAGAACCACTGATATGCAAAAATGTGGTGGGGACTGATCGCCGTCTATTGTTCGTGTAGTGGTGAAATTATATAAGGGGTCGCCATGTTGAGAAAACATTCACTCGACGCGAAAGATTGAAGGCAGACACACGGTCCGCTGGTGTTCTGGCCTTACCTGTACCCGGGAATGCTAATACACATTTTTCCAATACGTAGTGTGAAAAACTTTGCACAAGTTATAGATAAACTTAAAGTGCTAAATGTGTTTGAAATTTTTAACTAACGTGACCGCAAGAACTGTGTTACAGTTTCGAAAATTGTGTTTGTGAATGACGCAACTTATTTCAACGTCATTAGACTTGTTACAGTGAAGAAGAGGACCCTAGGATTGTGAACGTGCTCAGCAGGACTAGAAGAGGATTCGAACCTGTTGATCCACGTCAGCACCATGAGAGGCTAAATGACGATAAGGGCCTTCCCGAGGTCCGAACCATGGATTTCTCGACATGACGATAAGTACATAAGATCTAAATATTATCCAAATAAATGCACGGTTAAGTAATATGTAGATTACATAACTTGGGTTAGTAATATAAATTGCATGTATTCTTGAATTAGAGAGAGACTTGTGAGTGGTCTTCATATTGTTTTAAATATATCACCTAGATGGGAAATTTTCGGGCCTCTAAAATGAAATTTTAACGTAACGCATGTGCGTGATTTAACGATGAAACTTCAGAAAGGTTGAGAGTGTTTTAGAATTAGGAGGGCAAAATAGAGATTTGTATTATTGATGATCTCAAACCGTAATATGTTTTATGAATATTCAAACTATCATGGTAATGCATGGCGATAGTGTCTTCAAAATGTCAGTATTGGCATAATAATCATGGGGATAGGAAGGCACTCTTGTTTTAATGTAATTTGCATGAAGAGAATAGGTAGATGGCTGTATTAATTATTTGTGTAAGTTGTGACAAGCCTGGACACGAACGAACGCCCACCCAGTTTTAGATAAGGTATTCCTTTTATGTCAACAAGTATGTGCTTTTCTTTAATATTAGAATAAAATTATGGATACGCTTAAATCCATTTGAGATTTATGTCTGAGTTCAAACTGTAGGGAAACATAAGCTGCTTTTTTCTATGCAATCGACTGGATGTGAACCTGGATATTCTAAGTCTATGGATGGGACGCTGAAAAGATGAATAGTGGCTTGATATTGAGTTAAATAATTGTAAGCGGGCAGAGAATTAATAAGCCAATGGAGCTAAGGAATATGATAAGAGGATATCAGTTGAAATGATATATTTACCACGATGTTTTTCTCAAGGAGGCATTTCACCTCGCCTTGTATGTATTTAAAGGGAGTGATCTCCGGCCACCCATTACTAAGTGTGGATCTACGCTGTAGTATGATTTATGATTTTTCAAAGGGTGCGTTAGCACTCCTTTGTTTTAAGGGTCACTGCCAAGAATATTGTTCAAGCTTGTCCACCAAGACTGAATGCTTGGGGTTTCGCAAAAATGCAGTTGCGTCGATTGTCAATGGCATCCTGGAGACCACCGGTTCGAAGTCCAAGGCAGACAATGGATTTTTCATCACACACATGTTAATTTTTTGTGTTGTGTTGTGTTTATTGCTTATACTTCTGTTTTATATACGTGTACATAATTTTTTAATATGCTTTTGAGATGTATTTAATGTTTTGTTGGAATTCCAAAACTAGTTCTGTCTCGTTATTTGTCATCAGATTCATTTGGGATGTGGGTTTGATTCTGGACCCGACATCTGTTTAATTTATTTGATGATTGTGATTTTGCCCACTAGTGTTAGCTTATTATTTTATTTATCAATTAGTAGTATAATTATTAGGTAGGCGACCACTCCAATTTGTCTCCAATTTTTGCATAGATAATGTGTTTCTCCTAATAGTGGGGAAAGCTTGTAATGAGAACCGTCGCACTTACAAGGATATTTTGTACTTACCAAGCATTCAAAGTAATAATAATATAGGTGTACTAATTGTCATGTCAAAAGAGAGAATAGCGATCAACCGAATTAATGGTCAAATAGAATGAATTATTACAAATTCTCAATGAAAGGAGTGACATCTCCAAATTTGTATTTAGTCCATCGGACATTGTTTATTTTGTTTTTATTATTGTAGAAGTATTCAGGGTTGATTTTTATTAATCATGATTTTATCAAGGAATAATAAATACGTTTTTAAACATTTCTTTACTTGTCATTTTTGAAGTATAAAATTATGCATCCTAAATTTCCCTCCGTTCATTTATGCCTTTAAGTTAGTTTAGTGTTGTATTTAGATCTTATGCCGCAAACGCACCATGGCCCTGGGAGGCCGCTGGTTTGATTCTATGGAACGGAGGAGTGTAGTTGATCCTTGCACGGTCGAAAGAGCTTCTGTTCACCCATCACTTTGAAGTTTACTTTTCTTCGCCTTCTAGATGAGGTGGCATTTGACTCTAGACTTAAAAGGTCTTATACAATCGAACGCTTTGGCATATGGTGCTATATATCGGTAGCCCGAAATTTTGGGGACAATGATGCTGTCGTATGGTTCTATGGGGCAATGGAGTGGGTGGTATGGTTGCAATATGTATCCTCGTAAAAAGAATTTAAGTCCTTTTACACCGCCCCACTCCCCAAGTTGATTTTCCCCCAAAATGCGTGTTTCTTTATTTTTTCAAGGAGATTCCAAATACCAATTTTCACGTTTTTAAGATATTTTGTTTTTGATATATGTGTCCTCATATACAAAGAATTCAACTAATTTTTCAATTCATTCACCCCCTTAAATGGATTTTTGGAAGACAAAAGAATACGTGATTTTCTACTTTGAAAGAAGATTCCAAATACAAATTTTCATATCAGTAACATTTTCAATTTTTGAGATATAAGTATCTTCATAAAAAGAAGTCGACTCCTTTTTCACCCCACCCCCAACCGTTAAGCTGATTTCATCCGATCCAAAAAAATACGTGCTTCATATTTTAAAGGGAGATTCCAAATACCTTTTTTCTCCTCAGTAACCTTCAGTTTTAGAGATATGTTTCTCCATAAAAATAATTCAATTTTTCACTACTTTTCACACTCGCCCCCCCCCCGTTAAAATAATTTTCCGAAAACAAAAAGATGTGTTTCTTTACGTATAAAAGAACTTCAATAATAATAATAATAATAATAATGTTATTTGTTTTACGTCCCACTAACTACTCTTTTACGGTTTTCGGAGACGCCGAGGTGCCGGAATTTAGTCCCGCAGGAGTTCTTTTACGTGTCCGTAAATCTACCGACACGAGGCTGACGTATTTGAGCACCTTCAAATACCACCGGACTGAGCCAGAATCGAACCTGCCAAGTAGGGGTCAGAAAGCAGCGCCTTAACCGTCTGAGCCACTCAGCCCGGCTAAAGGAGCTTCAAAATACCCATTACCACGACTGTAACATCTTCAGTTTTTGAGATATATAAAGAATTCAACTACGTTTTCATCGACCCTAATAGAATTCCCTCCCAAAATGCGTGTTTCTTTGTTTTTGAAGGAGATTCCAAATACCAATTTTCACATTTGTAACATCTTTAGTTTTCTTAGGTATAAGTATTCTCATACAAAAAACTGAACTAATTTCTCAATTCTTTCATCCCCCTTAAGTGAATTTTTGGAAAACAAAATTATACGCTTTTCTTTATTTTTAAAATAGATTCAAAGTAACAATTTTCACGTCTGTAACATGTTAAGTTCTTGAGATATACTGTAGATATGCTCATTTAAAAATTCACCCCCCCCCCTTTCCAGTTCCCCTTAAGTGGATTTTCCGAAAACAAATTATATTTCTTTACGTTTACAGGAGATTCCAAATACCATTTTTCAAGTCTGTAATAAATTACGTGTCTGAGATAATTTGCAGATATAGTCTCTTTTAAAATTTACCCCGTTCGTCACTCCTGTTCACCCCTTATTCATTGGATTTTCCAAGAACACAAACATTTGTGTTTCTTTATTTTCAAAGGAGATTCAAAATACCAATTTTCATGTCTGTAACATCTTCATTTTTGAGATATAAGTACCCTCATAAAAGGTATTCAACCCATTTTCCCCATTTTTCACCACCCTTAATGGGATTTTCCGAAAACAAAATATACGTGTTTGTTTTTTAACGAGATTCCAAATACCAACGTTTCCGTCTGAAAACTTTTTAAGTTTTTGAGATATACGTATCCTGATTTAAAATATTCAACCCCCCCCCCTTTTTGCCCCTTAGCGACGGAATATCCAAACATCTTCCCTTAGTGAGCACCTGCACCCTAATATAAATGTATCCCCAAAATTTCATTTCTTTATGTCCCTTAGGTTTCTCTCAGCGATGATGAATCAGTCAGTCAGTCAGGACATGTTATTTTATGTATAGACTAGCAAGATACCCGTGCTTCGCTACGGTATTACACTGAAATTTATAATTGAATGCTTATTGTTTTAGATATATAATCCGCCGAAATTCGGGATCCGACTCGTTTTCTGCGAGAATCCGCCAAAATTCGCGATCTGACTCGTTTTCTAATAGATTACGGCAAGTTTCCTCCCATTTTTCGTTCTTTCCTTCTAGCAATCGATTTCGTACTTCCCGGGGTAGGTCCAGGTATTCCACCCGGTCAGTTGGGTCCCTAAATCTTTGCCATCTTTTCCTATAAGCATTTTTAATATGGATCAAATCCTTCAGGAGATCCGGCTTGGTGTCGTCTTGGGTGCCTTGGCGGTACTGAACCCGCCGCCGGACTGCATTCTTAGTCATTACCCGTCCAGGACCCGCTTCCAGCGCGGTCCGCACATTTCACGACGGTCCAGAACATTATTATTATTATTATTATTATTATTATTATTATTATTATTATTAGATGTTCTGGACCCCACAGCAAGATGCAAGACCGCTACTTGGCGGTAAATTACATCTGCTGCCATTGTCATTGTTGTCAATGTGACCAGCACCATTGTCGCGAGTAGGCAAGTGTGCGGGTTTTCTGACGATACGAATGACTGACATCCGTGCATTATTGACCTTATTATAGAGATGAACAATCTGACGGTCAATCGCATTCCTATCGTTTATTTCAAATGTGTTTAAATTTTTATTTATATGCCAGGAGAATCTACTGTAATCTAAGAACGTTCTCCGAACGAAAAGATGGCTGTTCAAAACGAACCCAGGAAAGATTAAAAATGATCGATTAATGATCAGAATAAGTACATCGAAAATATACAGCCTGTTTCCAGTCATTCGACAGGGTCAGGAATGGAATCAATAAAGCCCCATTTAGCGGCGACAATAGGAATTGTGCCGGCTGCCGAAGCACTCCTCTGGGGCAATGATCGATGAATGACAAATGAAATGAAATATTGGACAGTGTTGCTGGAATGAATTATGACAGGAAAAATCGGAGTAAACGGAGAAAAACCTAACCCGCCTTCGCTTTGTCCAGCACGAATGTCACACGGAGTGACCGGGGTTTGAACCACGAAACCCAGCTGTGAGGGGCCGGCGCGCTGCCGCCTGAGATTCCAAACACGAATGTTCACGTCTATTACCTTCCGTTTTGAGATATAAGTATCCCCATAAAAATAATTCACTTTCTTTCACTTCCTTTCACACTCCTCCCCCCCCCGCCCCCCAAGTGAATTAACCGGCAAAAAATACTGTTTCTTTAATAGTAAAGGATATTCTAAATACCAATTATCACGACTCTAACTTCTTCAGTTTTTGATTTATGTGTCCTCATGAAAGGAATTCAACTTTTTTTTTCACTCCCGCCCCCCAAGATGGGTTCCCCCCAAAACGCATTTTTCTGTGTTTTTAAAGGGGATCCAAATACCAATGGTCACATCTGTAACAACTTTAGTTTTTATTAGATGTATGTATTCTCATACAATTAAGTCAATTAATTTTTCAATTATTCCACCCAACCCCACCTCCCAATTGGATTTTCCGAGAATACGTGTTTTTTTACTTTTAAAGCAGATTCCAAATATCAAATTTCACGTCTGTAACATCTTCATTTTTGAGATATCAGTAGTCTAATTAAAAGAATTCAACACCATTTTCCGTCACTTTTACCCCCTCCACCCAAGTGTTATTTCCGAAAACTAAAAATACACGTTCTTTTATTTTTAATAGAGATTAAAAAATACCATTTTTTACTTCTGTAACGTGTTGAGTTTTTTGAGATACTGTAGAAATTCTAATTTTAAAATTTCACTCCTTTTTAGTTCCCTTTAAATGGAGTTTCCAAAAACATATCACCTATGTTTCTTTACATTTACAGGAGATTCCAAATACACACTTCTTACGTCTGTAACATTTTACGTTTCTCAGATATTCTGTAGATATAGTCTTTCAAAAAATTCACCCCAATTTGTCACACCTGTTTAACCGCCATTAATTGGCTTTTCCAAAAACAAAAAATACGTTTCTTTATTTCTAAAGGAGATCCAATATACAAATTTTCAGTTCTGTAATTTCTTCAGTTTCTGAGATGTATGTATCCTCATTAAAGGCATTCAACCCGTTATTCACACTTTTACACCCCTCCTATTGCGATTTACGGAAAACAAAAAAATACGTGTTCCTTTATTTTTAAAGGAGATTCTAAATACTAATTTTTTACATCTGTAAACTTTTAAAGTTTTAAGATGTAGACACACTCATTTTAAAAATTCACCACCCTTTTCACCCCCCCCCCCATTATTTGGATTTTCCAAAAACGAAAAATACCGGTTTCTTTATTTTTAAAGTAGATCCCAAATACCAATTTTCAGGTCTGTAATATCTTCAGGTTCTGAAATATAAGTAGCCTCATTAAAAGCATTCAACTCATTTTTCACCCTTTTCCACCCTTCCTATTGGGATTTTCCGAAAACAAAAAATACCTGTTTCTTTATTTTTAAAGGAGATTCTAAATACCAATTTTTACATCTATAAACTTTAAAAGTTTTGAGATATAGATGCACTCATTTTAAAAATTCCCCCCTTTTCACCCCCCATTAATTGGATTTTTCAAAAACAAAAAATACGTGTATCTTTATTTTTAAAGGAGATCCCAAACACCAATTTTCAGGTCTGTAATATCTTCAGTTTCTGAGATATAAGTATTCGCTTTAAAGGCATTCAACCCGTTTTTCACCCATTTTCACCCCTCCTATTGGGATTTTCCAAAAACAAGAAAAATACGTGTTTCTTTATTTTTAATGAAGATTTTAAATACTAATTTTTACATCTGTAAACTTTAAAACTTTTGAGATATAGATGCACTCATTTTAAAAATTCCACCCCCTTTTCACACCCCTATTAATTGGTTTATCCAAAAACAAAAAAATACGTGTTCCTTTATTTCTAAAAGAGATCAAAAGTACCAATTTTCAGGTCTGTAATATCTTCAGTTTCTGAGATATAAGAACCGGAATTCTGGTTAAAGGCATTCAACCAATTTTTCACCCTTTTTCGCCCCTCCTATTGGGATTGTCTCAAAACAAAAGAATACGTGTTTCCTTATTTTTAAAGAAGATTCTAAATACCAATTTTCACCTCTGTAAACTTTTAAAGTTTTGAGATATAGATACACTCATTTTAAAAATTCACCCCCCCCTTTTCAGCCCCTTAGCGACGGAATATCCAAAAACCGTCTCTTAGCGAGCACCTACATTTTAATATGAATATATCCTCAAAATTTCATTTCTTTATGTCCAGTAGTTTTGGCTCGGCGATGATGAATCAGTCAGTCAGTCAGTCAGTCAGTCAGTCAGTCAGTCAGTCAGTCAGTCAGTCAGTCAGTCAGGACAAGCTATTTTATATATATAGATTACAAAACACCGAGTGCGCATGAAGTTCTATTAACATTGCAGATGTTTCCATGGAAACCGCGGACGGCGATCCTCACTTAATTAAGTCATCGCCACAAGTGGTTCTCTTTCCACATTTTCATCTGAAGGACTTCTGTAGATTTCTCTTGATACTTAGAAACTACGCTAGCCTATTCCAAGAAAATTTTAGATGTCTGGAAAATGCTCTTCCGATATCTTACATTTAGGTTTCCCAGTTTTATCAAGTTAGGTATAGCTGGTATTTTCCAGATTATAAACCATCACTCTCATTTTTGTTCCGTATTGAAAAAAGCGATCTCAATTAATTTACGAAAGGAGTATATCTTTCACCCCACCTATTCAATACAATGGATTGTATTCCAGATTAGACAAATGTCGTAAATTGCAGCTGAGGATATTTTGAGTCTAAGATAGCCATTTCTGTTCTCCTTCCTCCCCTCGATGACAGAAGTGGCAACGGTACCTTCTAGTCTGAAAGCTAACTTGAAATTTTTTGCTGTATTGGGATGCCATCCATTGAATTTGTAGCTGGGGCTTTCTCCATTATGTGTAGAGTGAATGTTGAGCCACTGGTCTACAGTGTTAATCCCAGATATTTAAAGGAAGGCCCTATGTCCGAAGCAGAGTTACAATATGTAAAGGGAGAAACTGGAGGGGAAGTATGCTCTGCAGCAATCAAGATTTTTAAGGGAGACCAGGAGCTGGGGGGATCTATTGACGTGGGTGGTGTTGAGGCTCCGATCACGTGAGCACGTGAGGAACGTGTGCGGAGGAAAGGAAATCAGAGTAAACTGATTTGGGAATTAGGTTAATACAGATATTGAGAAAAGTAGAAGGGTAAGAAGAGGGTAAGGAGGAGGTTGTAGTTTTTCATACTGATACCAACAACGTAAGGCAGGCAGGAATAGGTACCGGCATAGTTGGGGATGTGTGTGATCTGGTTCTGGCAGCGCAGAAGAGGTTCAATGGAGCGGAGATTGTTATCAGTGGGATAATGTGCTGGAGGGATACTGAATGGAGATTGATTGAGAATTTAAATGAAACTGGGAGTGGGACTTGTAAATCCTAATGAGCGGGTAGGAGATAGCGATCTGCGCTCTGAAGGCCTTCACTTGAACCGCATTGATTTGTATAAGTTAGAGGTTTATTTAGGAGTGTTATAGGGAGGTATTGTACCCGCTCAAAGCCTGAGTCCCAACCCGCATATATCTTAGGGAGTGTTACGGTCCGAATCTATCGCAACTAATACAAAATAAAAAAATATTTTGAGATGTAAGATCTCAAACTAAATGTAAGGGCGCCATCCAATCAGTACTACAGGGTTGAACGGGACACTCTAATCTTTAACTTTAAGGCCCATCATAAAACACACAAATTATACATCTATTCAGATCAAAGGGAAATTATGAAGGCTCCATCCTAGGGATGAGGACGGATATTTAAACGGTCACCAAGGGTTTACTATTCTACAAGAACAAGAACCTGGAAATGTTTCCTTGCAAATGCTAAAGGAGCCTTTTATTTAAGTAAACAAAATAATTTTTTCACACAATCAAAATCTGTTGACCCTTGATTTGCCGGTAATTTGGCAAATTATTCCTGAAAAATGATTACATAATATTTATCAATTTGACCACCCTTCCATTTGGGTGGTGGAACCGTTGATATCTGAAGGTATCAGATACACCTTCGTTAACACCATGACAATATTTGGTCGTGGACCAATTACCTGTTGGCTAAGTGGGCGCGATCGCATGAACTATGTTATCGCCTCCACTTTGATTGAGATGAGACCAACCCGGGAGACTACAAACTCTCCCCGGGTTCCTAAGCAAGGTACGCTAATCGTTAGTTGAAGGAAACGACAAAGAGACTCCAACCTAATGGTCCAGATGTAGGGATTTGCCTTCATTTTACAACTACTAACTTAACTTATTATTCACAACAACTTGACATTATTACGTAATTCGCCAGCTGACTTCCCTAGTATCATTCATCATCAGCATCCGAAATAATATAATAAAATAAAATAAAATAAAATAAAATAAAATAAAATAAAATAAAATAAAATAAAATAAAATAAAATAAAATATTTAAACAATTATTATTATTATTATTATTATTATTATTATTATTATTATTATTATCACCATTATCATTAATAGTGGAAATCGTGATTATCGTAACCCGTAATCATCCTCGCTATAATACTTCAACATCTCGCTCTTATTATTCTCATCAAAAAAATAAAAATAAAAAAGTAGCTTCCTTTTTATTCTTCTCCTTCTTCAAATATTCTCATTATTATTATTATTATCATTAGTTAAAAATCACAAATTTTTCATTTCAACTCCCAACATCATCATTATGTCCAAAATATAAAAAGTAAATTCTTCTTCTTCTTCCTCTTCTTCTTAAAAAAGTAGCTTCTTTTTTTTTATACTTCAAATATTATCATTATTAAAGTGGTTTGAAAATTTCAATATTTTCAATTCAATTCCCACCATCATTATTGTGTTCATAAATAAAAATAAAAATTCTTCTTCTCCTCTTCAAATATTTATTATTATTATTATTATTATTATTATTATTATTATTATTATTATTATTATTAATTTAAAAAATAATTTCGCTTGTTACACGGTAGTCCACTCTTAATATGTTTAACGCATAACCCCTTTTACAATTTCGATTTATTTTGGCACTAATCAATCCAGACATGATTTACTTGGAATATTATTATTATTATTATTATTAATATTCTTATGCTCTCGAAAATCTTTATTTTTATGCCCCATCTTTATAATTTAGTCACATATGTCCTCTCCCAAACAGAAATCACCAAGATCCGAATTCACATCGGTCGGGACATAATAGTGTTCGAAACCGCAACCTTATTTTCGTATTGTCGTTAATTCATGGAGACCATATGCTCCTAAGACAAATCTCAAATCCCATAACACCTCGCAGTTGGGCAAATACCTCCAATCTCTGCAAGTGTTAAATTATTCCTTCCTTTTCCATTTTGAAGTCCATTTATCCATCGGAACTTTTCAAAACATTTTCACTAATTAACCCTCGGTGTGTGGACTCCATTCTGCCACTCAATACACCAGTATATATATACAACCTCTATGTAGGCCTTAAGATCCATCTATTTCTTCATCAACATCAGTACAATTCACTTTCATTTCGGGCCGGATTTCTGTCCCATAAAACTCCAAATCTCAACTTTTGGCTCAAATCACTCTGGGCCTCAAACATAGCGTGACCATATTATCAAAATGCCTATCTCGTTTCTACCAAAATTATTTATGATTATTATGGAGTCCACAATCGTTAAATCAACAATTAGTGTTAAAATCAGATTCACTGCCCAAATAAAACTTTCATGACACATAATATCTCACATTTAAATTACTTTGATTTGCAATCATTCTATCCAACTTGCCCGTGCCTTTGTTCTCAAAGATTATTATTAAACACGCCTTTACACATTACCCAATATTAATGTAACTACTTCGACACTTGTACAGATTATTATTATTTTGTCCACTGGCGAAATTCGCGATATTTACAAACAAATCAACGGACTTCATTCCGTCTCACAATAATTTAGATCACTTGGCAACCCTACCTCTGGATTATCTTAACCACATGCCTTAATATCTATAAAAGTTCCGATACTGGAAAAACACTTTGCAAGCACTTCTAAATGAATATTAACATTATCTTTACGTGAAACGTGCTCCATATCATATCAAACAACTCAAGCACTTGAATGAACAACTCAAACATACTATACTCTATTTAATAATCAAAATTATGATGAGTGCTCGATATAATCATGTACATATTAATTTGTCCCTTTGTCTATCTATCTTTGAATTTATACGAGCCGGAAACGGCTCGTTTCACAATCAAGTTACCATGATAAAATAATATGATTTCCTCCCCCTAACGATAGCAATCTACAAATATTTGAAAAGGTTACTCATCTCTTTTTTGTAGTCTGCTAAGCCGGACGAGAAGTACAGGCCCCGTCCAGTCTTAGCCCTGCATTCCACTGGTATTCATGCCAGCTTGAAGAATTAATCCTTGACCCTTTTCAACTTTACACATTTTGAACAAAAACAAATAAAATAACTGTTGCACTTTGGAATAATTTCCACCCTAAATTCTACTCACAAATTTTACACTCTCGGCCTTGTATCTGGCCCACTTAATGTAGATATACATTCTTCATTCCTTTCCCGGACACTAGGAACATGGGATACCTCGGGATCCCTTTACAACGGCCCGTGCGCGCACTTGAATTTCCCGTCTCACGTTCGTGTAGCTGACCAGGTATCAGTTTAGAATCGACTGTTTACTAGGTGACATAAACACTCGTGACCGTTCTCACGTAACGCACTTCCTAATCTGTTGGTAGAATCTCACACTCCGTAAGTTATGCTTTACTGAGTCCTGTCTATTTGAAACACTTCATACTAGTATACTGCTCAAGACTGTAATATGAGCTACATCACGTCATGAATCACTGTACTATGTAACAATATAATACTTCGAAACCTACTCCACGAGTAAGTACACACATGCACCCCTGGCGTAATCACGGCTCGAACAAAATATCAGAAGTTGTCACGCACCCCAAGCGTGGTATCCGCTCGAACGCTTTGTCAAAAGTAGTTGTCAGTCCTTGTCCACGACCTCATATTTATACTCGCATCCCTTCTCTTCCGAGTTCACCGGAGTTCATCTTGGGACGCGCAGTCCCGATATCTTCATACGACACTTTGCGGTTTGGCCCGTGGCTTTAATATATGATCCAATGATGTAATTATGTTCTCAAAGGCTCTATACCAATTCTCAACTATTATCGTTCGCTGGTAATGGATATATTTGGGAATTTAGCTGCCGTATCTTGGCTCGGCATTTCGCGCTCTATTGTGGCGTCCTATGCCTCCAGCCAATCAACGAATAGCGTCCATGAATTGTCAGAATTACACCATGCAATCTCCCGCAATTATTAACTTTTTATAAGTTTAGTAATATAGTAAGGCTCCTAAATTCCACCTTATTCTGAATTGATAACTCACTCCCTTCTATCAGTTTAATCCGCGGAGTTAGCCTCGCTAGTGCTTCTTACAATACGAAGTTGGCGTACCTGCGACTGGTCGATGAAATTTTCTATTGGTTCACATAAACCACGGGATCGGGAAGGCTCATATTTTTTTCTTCCAGTGCCAACCCCGCGTTCAACTCCCGCTAGTACATGAAGATATCCTGCCATCATTTCTAAGAAATTTGCACCCGGCTCCCTGCTCTGTCGCCACTACCTATTCTGCCCGGGGCTATGATAACTTTCCGCAACTAGTCAACAACTCGTGCCTTTCTCTTTCCCACTCCGTCACAATTTCTGAGAATTCTAATTCTGCCGTTCATTGTGTTTGTTAATCTCAGTGGAGACAATAGTCTGTGCATGTTTCACCATACCATCTCGGCCTGGCCTGCTCTTACTGTATGTACAGTAAGATATTCTTTATTCTGAGAATGAAATATATATTCCTCATTAATTCATCATAATAGCATGACGCTTATCACACCCCCACCAGGGCGCATTATTTCCCACGCTACGTTTAAAAGTTTTGTGCATACATGAAATTTTTAATAACTTTGGAGTCACTATAGCGTCATCAATTGTTTTCTGACATCCTTCTAAACTAAATCATTTCCTTGGCTTCAACAATCTTGTTTCGTCGTTGATTATTCTCCTTTTGAAGTGCCTCGTTCTCTTGCTCTAATTGACGAATCATTTCTATGAACTCCAGGTGGTCGCTGTCTGGGTTTCCACATTCTGAACATGGTCTGGCTATTGATGTAGGCCGGAACATTTGGACATCTACTTCCATGGCTTCTCCTTCTCCTATGGCATCTTCTTCTTCATCTCCTTCCCCCTCTTCTTCTGCCTCATCTTCTTCGTCTTCTCCGCCTTCTTCCATACCCTCGGCTGGCGTGTGGTACAATTTAAGGTTTGCTGCGATGTGCACTTTTTCTGTGGTGCCATCCATGCTCTGGACTTTGTAGGAATTATTCTCGTAAGTATGAATAATTTTGAATGGTCCCACATAAAGTCGAGAAAATTTGTGGTATACCTTTTGCTCTGGATTCGATGGCGTCGGATTCTTGACTAATACAAGCTCGCCTACCCTCAATGGGCGATGAAACCGCTTGTTCCTCAGCCTCCTCAACCTTCTATCAGCCTGCGCTTGCAGGTGTTCACGCGTCTTAGTCACGCACATTTCTTGTGACTCTCGCGGATCCGTTCAATCGACGACTTCATGCCATGGTCTGGCTGGAAATTGGTTATGGTGTACCACCGCAGGTATCCGTCCCGTAGCTTCGTGCATAGTGGTATTGATACATTCTGTGATTATCGGTACCACATCAATCCATCCACAGTGTGCTTCTGAGCAGTAGATCCTACAGAATTTGGCGATCTCCCTCATGATTCGTTCTGACGGGTTGGCTTCAGGATGCCGTACATGTTTGATGTCTAGCCTGCGTAGTTCGTTTGCAAATGCCAAGGATGTGAATTGACTTCCATGGTCAGTCAAGATGAATTTTGGCTTTCCCATGGTTGGGATTATGTGAGATATTATCCCCCTCAGTACCAGTTTAGAATTTGCGTTCTGCATGGGATATAGAGCCACGAATTTGGAAAAAACGTCTAAGCTTACTAAAATGAATTTGTTTCCCCTGCGGGCCTTTGGCAAAGGGCCGTATAGGTCCATTGCGAACATCTCTTTTGGCTCAGTTGGTAACAATGGACGCGGTGATTGTTTGAGCAAGAATGGATTCGGCTTAATTCCCTGACAAATGTCACATGTTCGCAATACATCTCTGACAATTTTGTTCATTCTATTCCATACGAAAGTTTCTTGGATCGTTGATAACACCTTTCCGATTCCACAGTGGCCTATGACTCGGTGAACGTGGTTTACCAGTGCCTTTTGGATCCCCGAAGGCACGACTATCCTCAGCTTCGTATGATTCTCATCCACGAACTTGTGCAGGGTCCCATTGTAGTAATGGTAATTAGGAGCCATTTTTCCTGCTCTCACAAATTCGGGACTGCCAGGTTGAAGTTTCTGGGTAAAGAAATCAATCATGAAATTGGTAAAATCGTCTCTCTTCTGCAACGTTCCGATTTCCCCTCAACTTTTGTAGTACCTCACGATCCTCATCGACCAATTCCAAACGGTGTATCGCGAAATCATCTGGGTTTGGGTTACGACTTAATGTATCCGCCAAGATATTCAATTTCCCTGGGCAGTGTTCAACGGTAATATCAAACTGTTCAACAAACAAAGCCCAACGGCTGACCCTCTCACTTGACATATTTGTCTTCATTATGAACGTTAATGCCTTGTGATCTGTGCGAATGATAATCGGGAAACCATAGATTATCTTCCTCCAATATTGCAAGGCATTGACGATGGCCAATATTTCTAACTCGGTGATGGTGTATTTAGTCTCATGTTTCTTCAATTTCCGGCTCATGAACGCAATGTATGTTTTCTTGCTGGAGTTTTCTGGTTCTTCTTGTAATAATACAGCCACGATGCCTATGGTGGAAGCGTCCGTCTGAATGATAAATTTTGCTTTGTAGTTTGGATATCCTAGTTTTACTCTCTGCAAGAGCCTTTGCTTGGTTTGAGTGAAAGCCTCTTCGCATGCCGAATCCCACTTCCAACGGTTGTTCTTTCGGTGGAGGTCTTGCAATGGTGCCACGATCGATGTATACTCTGGGCAGTGATCCGCGAAGAACTGACACATACCGAGAAACTGCCTGATATGTTTAATTTTGGTAAGTTTTGGGAATAACCTAATTGCCTCTATTTTCAAAGGATTTTGTCGTACTCCTTCTCCGTCAACTAAGTTACCCAAAAACAGAACTTCTTCTTGACACCGATGGACTTGGGTAGATTTACCTTGAAGTTATTCTTCCCCAAATCGGTGAGGACCTCATCGATGATTCCTAAATGTTCCTCTAGAGTTTTTGTGGCGATCAAAATATCATCCACATACCGAATGGTTGTGTCTCTGACTTTAGGGCTGAGGTTTCCATCAAGAGCGCGGATAAGGACTGATCCAGCGTTCTTAATACCAAATTGGAGCCTGTTAAAAACATATGTTTGCTGTTCAAACAAAAATCCAGTTAACAATTTTGATTTCCCTTCTAATACTATGTGATGAAAGGACGAGGTGAGATCAAACGTCGAGAAGAACCTCATGTCCCTAAATTTCTTTAAAATTTCTTTAATGGCTGGCGCTTGTTCATATTCTGGTACCAGCTCTCATTTATAGCCCGTGCGTCCAGGCAAATGCGCACGGAACCATCGGGTTTTCTGACCACCACTAACGGGTTCAAGAATGGAGTCGGGGACTTGGATATAAGCCCTTCCTTCTCCATGTCCCGAATAGCCTCCCTGACTTGCGGATAGAATTTCTCCGCGGCCGGGTATACATTTCTCCTATACGGGGACTAGTCGTTAACATTTAATTCATTTTCAAAATTTGGGATCTTCCCCGGTTTCGCGCCAAATGTGTCCCAATGTTTTCTCAAAATATCTGCTAATTTTGCCTTTCTCTCTGGATCGATGTTTGCTTCATTGATTTTTCCCTCAATGTTCTTCTCACAATCCCCATCATCTTTTTCCATAGTTCCGACAATTTCTTCTGTATCAATACCTGCTGCGTCCACTAGTTCGTTGTCCCAAATTTGAACCTCCGTGTTCCAGACAGTTTCTTCGTTATTTATTGTCGCTTCCTGAGGGTCCATTGATGCGTCCTCTATAATGTCTTCACTTTTGAACTTGATTGTATTGTCTCCCATGTCAATCAAAGCTTGATACTCAGTCATGAAATCAGCCCCAATGATAAGGTTGTAGTTAATCTTAGCCATCACCACGAACGCGTGTGGGAAGGTCGACTAACCAATTTCGACTTCCAATAAAGCTTGCTACTTACAAATGACATTTTTGTCCGGAAGTATCCCTCGAATTTTGATACTTGAAACTGGAATAAGAGGGATATTAAATTTTGATTTCAATTCATCCATTAAATTTTGTGAAACTACGGAGATGCTAGCGCCTGTATCAATAAGTGAGCGAATCTTTAAGTTCCCAATCCTAGTAAAGATAATGCGTAACTGTCTGATGCCCCTGGCGATCAGAGGTTGAGGGTCGTCGATCAATTCCTCCGGGGTCGCGAACCATGAATCGATCTTCGGGATCGTCCATTCCCCCGCTAAAATTTGGCGTTTTTTGTAGCCTCGAACCTTTGTTCAGGGTCAAATTGGCTTGCGTTCGGATTCAATTGGCGCTCCGACCTGACTTGCTGTAGCTGTCTGCCCTCAGCTCCGGAAACCTGTTAATCTGGATTTCTATTCTGGATCGCATCTTTCCATTTCCGTTTATTTAGTTCATCTAGATATCGTCTGCTCTCCTGATGTCGATCCTCCAATTCGTTATTGGCCTTCTGACGAGCTGTATGCTGGGCTGGGTTCCGTCAGGTGTTAGACGAATTTCAGGTAGGAGATTCCGTTCTGTTACGTGTTCCCATGCTCTCGTCCAGTGAAGAGAAGGTGACGAAGAAATTATTTTTTTTGTATCAGGGTCCATTCTAGATTCATTGTCGGGTTGGTCCTTGTGCATACAGATTGAAAGATGGTAATCGTGTCATGTTGGGCACTTATAATATTCGCTCTCTAAGACGATATATTTCTGCGAATTAAGTGTAATGTCTCACCGATGTTTTTTTGATAACATTAAATGTACTTGAGTTTGAAAACGTGAATTCATGTATAGGTTGTGAACCTAGACCTGACACCATTGTAGAAGCCATGAGTAACTTGGGATTTTTGTTTTGAAACTGCAGAAGGAAATTAATGCAATAATTTTCTAAGTAGTAATATTTTTTGCAATGAAAACAAGAAATTGCTTGCGGCCATCTAAGGGACGTAATCCACGTGTGATTACGTGTGTGTGTGGTGTATATATTATGATAACCTGGAACTGCCGAACACTTTGATGGTGAAGTGCGAAGATAGAGTTATTTTACCTGTTCGTGTAAATATTATGAGTGTCGCTGACAAACTTTCGGAAGAAAATCGGCAGGAATTATGTTATATGGTATCACTGAAACAGACAATCTACAGTGAGATACAAGATTTGGTTAAGTATGTTTTTTATTAAGTGTGTGTCAGATGTAATGATGTATATATCAACCGTTTTGGTGTAGTGTGTTATTTTCATATATGTTATATCTGTAAATAACAGGAGGGCGTATGTAACCGTCCAGGCTTCACCAGCCCTACTAATTTAATATATCATTTTACGGATATCATTTGATATCAAGTTTATCCGCCATCGGCAATTATTTGTAATAACATATTTATTCAACGTCAATCATTTGTAATCAAGGCTTTTTGGAAACATATTGTATATATGATAACATCGTTTTATTATTTAAATTATTATATTATGTAGGATAAGAATTCATTAAGTTGTAAATACGGTCAATATGTTGAGACATAGTTGTTTTCATTTCTTCTCATATTTGTGTATACGGAGGGTTATTCTTGAAGCTTGGGATTTTGCGTGAGTCATGGGTTTATTTTATGACCAAGGCTAGTAAACAGCGACCCGAGCGCGAGGCTTGCAAGCTGGTCAGCTATATCATCGCCACGCCTTTTGGACTTGTCGAGGAAGAAGGGAAGGGGAGTTGATGCTTCGATCTATCGAATCAGATACCTCGTTGTATATGAGTTTTGAGATTGAACTGTTACCAAGAGTGGGGGTGAGCACGGATATATACTGATTCTCAACACGAGAACGGGACCGTACGACCTTACAACCTTACAGCCTTACGACCTGACAACCTTACAACCTAACTACGTGAACTCCATCACTAGTACTTCTACTGTGAACATCTACTTTGAACGGTGGGATTTGATTTTTGAAACAGTGTGTGGTCGCTCCGCGACATAGTTATTTTTGTACAATGTGTTATCGCTTCGATACAGTACTTACGTGCGGTTATGTTATCGGATCTGCATGACAAGAAACTAGCTTACGGCTTGTGTTATTTTCAGTAAATATTGTGGACGAAGAACTATGTTTAGTTCAAGTCTACGTAATTTTGGTACAAGTCTGTACCGTATAAATAGTATAGCCAAGTTGGATTGAGATTTCTACTAATATGGAAAAATTCATATCTCTGAATTTTCTCCTCTTACGATCAAAGCTGATCAGTTTTTACAAGTATAGGGCCAATGTCTAATTTAAAGACTAGGCATGTAGGGAGTGTTAGTCCAGATAGCCCGTACCATATCAGAGAAGGAAGGAAGGATGACCATGGAGCGAAGTCTACATCGAGAAGAAGAGAACGAGTAACCACGGAAACCAGATGACTTCAACGGAAGCTGCAATTGGTGAGCTTCGATTAGATAAAGCAAGCAATAGTAAATTCAGTAAATTATAAATTCCTCCACGCTTTAAGGAAACTTTTCCGATTCATCTCATTTTTTAAAATAATAAATTCATTTGTATTTTATATTGCGTTAATTTTCTTTCCTAAGCGATACTTAATGGTTAATTATTTAAAATCCTACCCCTGTGATTTAAGTATAAGTCTCTATGCTAGTAAATATAAATATAAACTGTAACCATGGCGCCCAAACATTACATAGAGAAATGCGGATCCATGGAATGTTAATTGTTTCTATATGCGTGACAATTTGCGGGCAAGCCACAAATAGTTTATTTAATATTCATGTGTCCCAAGATAATAACTTTCATCTCCTCAAGTGTTTTGCTGACGAGAGGGAACAGTTACACTGCGGTCTTCCTTTCTCCTGAAATGTCCCTCGGTTTTTCCATGGCCTATGTTGCCAATTTTGCTCATACGTTCTCCCCTTAGAAGTTGTTAGTTCACGACTGGTGTTTGTGCTCTGGTGTCTAGTGGACTCTGTTTTCGGGCTTGTCCCCATTTCAATATTATTGACCTGCGGCTCTGACGATCTTTGGTGCCTACCATTTCCGTGATGGGTCGTCTGGTCAAGTTGTCTTAACAGACTTTCCGCCTGTACTGCAGTGCGTACATTAGAAGCAATCAGCATTCGCTGAATTTCGAACGGCAACTGCTTCGCAATGGCACTTATGAGCTCGGTCTCACAGACCGGATTGTCCAACTCGCGCATTTTATGAAATTGTGCGGTGAAGTACTCGGAGTACATTGTTGGCGAAGAAGTAGAGTATCGTCTCGAGTATAACTCTAACCTGAGATTCTGCAGCGATTCCATACTCCAATACTTCTGTAAAAACGCTTGGCGGAACCCCACGAAGTCATCAAAGGTATATAGAAATGCCCTGAACCAAATCGCTGGCGCTCCGTCCAGAAAATTTTCCACTGTCCGCAGTTGTTTTTCGGCAGGAATCCTGTGCTCTTGGATGTAATTCGTGATCTCCCTGATGAACCATTTTGGCGTGATTTGCCCTCGAGATTCGAACTTGGGAGGTTTGTCATCTGACATCCTAATAAAATGAACTATAGGAGACGTCGCATGGTTCGCAGAGGCCGACGGTGATCCGTCTCCCATGTGGAGTTTCGAACCTGTCGTATCAGATGCCAAGTTTTCCTCCTTCATCCTGTTCAACCCTCTGTTCTCTGGGGTCTCGAACTCCCTATACTCTAGGTTAAAATCTCGAGTACCGGACCTGTCCTCGTGCGTCATTAAAAGTTCAACTTCCTTCCTCAGTTCATCTATTTTATCCGCGTTGACATCCGCAATGAACTTAGTCTTAAACTGTCTTTCCACGCACTCTTCCAGTTTACTGCCTAATTTTCGTTCCAACTCTTCGGTTTCCTGCTCCCGTATTTCAAGTGCTTCGATCGCTTTGATCAGCTTATCATTTATATCTTCACAAGCCTCCAACCTGTGATCTAAACTTTCGATCCGGACTCCTGCATCCTCTAATTCAGTTGAAACCTCACGATTATTTTTGAGGGATTCAACTTCTGACTCCAGAACCGAAACCTTCGCTTCCGTACGTTGGTGCTCAGTACGTAGCGTTTCCACGTTTTTCACTATCTCGTCAGTTTTCCGTGCGGCTTGAATGATATGGCTTTGGATCTGAGACCTAATCTCCTCGCGTCCTTGCCGACATTCCTCTCGCATCTTCTCAATCTGTGCCTTCGACTCATCACGATCAGCTGACATCTGGGTCGTGATTTCATTGAGCCCTGCCACTAGCCTTTCCCTGATTTCGTTTCTATCCTCCAATGCTTCGGACCTAACTCGCTCTACCCTCTCGCTCACTCGGATGAGACTTGAATCGAAATGTTCTTTCATTTCCTCCTTCGTCTTATGACACGCTTCGCGTACCTGGTCTAGACCTCGGGTAAATTCCCGTTCGTAATTTTGACACGCGGTCCGCACTTCACTTATTTGCTCCGCTAATTCCATTCTACTATTATCACAAGTGATCCGCATTTCTTCAAATTTCTGTTCCATAGACTGTTTTAAGGAATCATTATTTTGCTCCATCGACTGTTTTAAAGAAGATTTTGACTGCTCTACCGACCTATCTAACGACTTCAGAGGAAGAGCCATAGCCCTCATCATCTCCGCCAACGTGAGCGATTCTTCCTCTCCTACATGTCCATCCTGGGATATCTCCCCCTCTACATCAGACATTATGAATTTCTATCATAACAAATTAGGGCCAAACGGCTCCTCGCCCTACAGCACTACGTTTAACAGTTGGGCAAGGTCCTATCATCTAACGGTTCAATACTCGAATTACATTTTTATTTTCTTACCACAATTTATATTCAATCACTCGTATCAAACAACGAGTAGCATAAGGACAACAAGTTTTGCTTGGTTCCATCCAGAATAAATACGTGTCAGACACATATAGAAAATAATTTTAAAACTGTTATGTCAAACACCACCTAGAAATTTTGACATAACACATCAGTCTCGTAGCTTTAAATCTGAAATTAATAAATTCTCGACGACACAGTTCCAGTTCTCATTCCTGTATCAACTTGGAGTTTGGTACTCAGTATAAATTTTACCATATTCTCCTTGTTCCTGCAATATACTCATACTGCCCTTTGGTGACCAACGTGTGGAGCCTTCACCCTCGCAGATATAAAATCGCATGAGAAAATTTACAAAAAATTATTTACTAACTGATGAGCCCAACAACCTACTTCTATCATCCTATCAAATGAGCCCCATTCGTAAATTACTACTAGCCTATGCTATGTTAATAAATTTCTCAACACAATGACAGAATAAATAAATTAAAAACAAATGAAATGTAAACATCAAATTTAATAAACACAGTATTATAATAATGGGGTCATCTCATACACTAGATGATGCCATCATTATTTAGATTTACCTTCCTAGATCTGAATAAATGCTTCCCAACAACGCATAACCGTGATGCGGTCTATAATTAATTCCAATACCCTGATTGGGTTTAATCATGATGTAATCGGGCTAAATGTTTAAGTCCCACGATTGGGTCTAACTATTTTCCAGTCCGTCCCTTAGTTGTGTGACATGATGTCGTCGCTAATGCAACAAAGTTCCGGATTTTTTTTGCAAAATAAAAGTCACACGTTGCTCAAGCACGATGCAATCAGCCCTTTTACGTTGGGCGCCATGATGTACCCGCTCAAAGCCTGAGTCCCAACCAGCTTTTATCTCAGGGAGTGTTGCGGTCCGAATCTATCGCAACTAATACAAAATAAAAAAATATTTTGAGATGTAAGATCTCAAACTAAATGTAAGGGCGCCATCCAATCAGTACTACAGGGTTGAACGGGACACTCTAATCTTTATCTTGAAGGCTCATCATAAAACACACAAATTATATATATTCAGGTCAAAGGGAAATTATGAAGGCTCCGTCCTAGGAATGGGGACGGATATTTAAACGGTCACCAAGGGTTTACTATTCTACAAGAACAAGAACCTGGAACTGTTTCCTTGCAAATGCTAAAGGAGCATTTTATTTAAGTAAACAAATGAAATTTTACACACAATCAAAATCTGTTGACCCTTGATTTGCCGGTAATTTGGCAAATTATTCCTGAAAAATGATTACATAATATTTATCACTTTTGACCACCCTTCCATTTGGGTGGTGGAACCGTTGATATCTGAAGGTATCGGATATACCTTCGTTAACACCATGACCATATTTGGTCGTGGACCAATTACCTGTTGGCTAAGTGGGCGCGATCGCATGAACTATGTTATCGCCTCCACTTTGACTGAGATGAGACCAACCCGGGAAACTACAAACTCTCCCCGGGTTCCTAACCAAGGTATGCCAATCGTTAGTTGAAGGAAACGACAAAGAGAATCTAACCTAATGGTCCAGATGTAGGGATTTGCCTTCATTTTACAACTACTAACTTAACTTATTATTCACAACAACTTGACATTATTACGTAATTCGCCAGCTGACTTCCCTAGTATAATTCATCATCAGCATCCGAAATAATAAAATAAAATAAAACATTAAAAAAATATTTTTATTATTATTATTATCACCATTATTATTAATAGTGGAAATCGTGATTATCGTAACCCGTAATCATCCTCGCTATAATACTTCAATTTCTCGCTCTTATTATTCTCATCAAAAAATGTAGCTTCCTTTTTATTCTTCTTCTCCTTCTTCAAATATTCTCATTATTATTATTATTATTATTATCATTAGTTAAAAATCTCAAATTTTTCATTTCAACTCCCAACATCATCATTATGTCCAAAATATAAAAAGTAAAGTCGTCTTCTTCTTCTTCTTCTTAAAAAAGTAGCTTCTTTTTTTATACTTCAAATATTATCATTATTAAAGTGGTTTGAAAATTTCAATATTTTCAACTCAAGTCCCACCATCATTATTGTGTTCATAAATAAAAATAAAAATTCTTCTTCTCCTCTTCAAATATTTATTATTATTATTATTAATATTATTAATTTAAAAAAATAATTTCGCTTGTTACACGGTAGTCCACTCTTAATATGTTTAACGCATAACCCCTTTTACAATTTCGATTTATTTTGGCACTAATCAATCCAGACATGATTTACTTGGAATATTATTATTATTATTATTATTATTAATATTCTTATGCTCTCGAGAATCTTTATTTTTATGCCCCATCTTTATAATTTAGTCACATACGTTCTCTCCCAAACAGAAATCACCAAGATCCGAATTCACATCGGTCGGGACATAATAGTGTTCGAACCCGCAACCTTATTTTCGTACTGTCGTTAATTCATGGAGACCATATGCTCCTAAGACAATTCTCAAATCCCATAACACCTCGCAGTTGGGCAAATACCTCCAATCTCTGCAAGTGTTAAATTATTCCTTCCTTTTCCATTTTGAAGTCCATTTATCCATCGGAACTCTTCACAACATTTTCACTAATTAACCCTCGGTGTGTGGACTCTATTCTGCCACTCAATACACCGGTATAGAAATACAACCTCTATGTAGGCCTTAAGATCCATCTATTTCTTCATCAACATCAGTACAATTCACTTTCATTTCGGGCCGGATTTCTGTCCCATAAAACTCCAAATCTCAATTTTTGGCTCAAATCACTCTGGGCCTCAAACATAGCGTGACAATATTATCAAAATGCCTATCTCGTTTCTACCAAAATTATTTATGATTATTATGGAGTCCAAAAACGTTAAATCAACAATTAGTGTTAAAATCGGATTCACTGCCCAAATAAAACTTTCATGACACATAATATCTCACATTTAAATTACTTTGATTTGCAATCATTCTATCCAACTAGGCCCGTGCCTTTATTCTCAAAGATCATTATTAAACACACCTTTACACATTACCCAATATTAATGTAACTACTTCGACATTTGTACAGATTATTATTATTTTGTCCACTGGCGAACTTCGCGATATTTACAAACAAATCAATGGACTTCATTCCGTCCCACAATAATTTAAATCACTTGGCAACCCTACCTCTGGATTATCTTAACCACATGCCTTAATATCTATAAAAGTTCCGATACTGGAAAAACATATTGGAAGCACTTCTAAATGAATATTAACATTATCTTTACGTGGAACGTGCTCCATATCATATCAAACAACTCAAGCACTTGAATGAACAACTCAAACATACTATACTCTATTTAATAATCAAAATTATGATGAGTGCTCGATCTAATCATGTACATATTAATTTGTCCCTTTGTCTATCTGTCTTTGAATTTATACGAGCCGGAAACGGCTCGTTTCACAATCAAGTTACCATGATAAAATAATATGATTTCCTCCCCCTAACGATAGCAATCTGCAAATATTTGAAAAGGTTACTTATCTCTTTTGTGTAGTCTGCTAAGCCGGACGAGAAGCACAGGCCCCGTCCAGTCTTAGCCCTGCATTCCACTGGTATTCATGCCAGCTTGAAGAATTAATCCTTGACCCTTTTCAACTTTACACATTTTGAACAAAAACAAATAAAATAACTGTTGCACTTTGGAATAATTTCCACCCTAAATTCTACTCACAAATTTTACACTCTCGGCCTTGTATCTAGCCCACTTAATGTAGATATACATTCTTCATTCCTTTCCCGGACACTAGGAACATGGGATACCTCGGGATCCCCTTTACAACGGCCCGTGCGCGCACTTGAATTTCCCGTCTCACGTTCGTGTAGCTGACCAGGTATCAGTTTAGAATCGACTGTTTACTAGGTGACATAAACACTCGTGACCGTTCTCACGTAACGCACTTCCTAATCTGTTGGTAGAATCTCACACTCCGTAAGTTATGCTTTACTGAGTCCTGTCTATTTGAAACACTTCATACTAGTATACTGCTCAAGACTGTAATATGAGCTACATCACGTCATGAATCACTGTACTATGTAACAATATAATACTTCGAAACCTACTCCACGAGTAAGTACACACACGCACCCCTGGCGTAATCACGGCTCGAACAAAATATCAGAAGTTGTCACGCACCCCAGGCGTGGTATCCGCTCGAACGCTTTGTCAAAAGTAGTTGTCAGTCCTTGTCCACGACCTCATATTTATACTCGCATCCCTTCTCTTCCGAGTTCACCGGAGTTCATCTTGGGACGCGCAGTCCCGATATCTTCATACGACACTTTGCGGTTTGGCCCGTGGCTTTAATATATGATCCAATGATGTAATTATGTTCTCAAAGGCTCTATACCAATTCTCAACTATTATCGTTCGCTGGTAATGGATATATTTGCAAATTTAGCTAACGTACCCCGGCTCGGGATTTCGCGCTCTATTGTGGCATGCTATGCCTCCAGCCAATCACCGAATAGCGTCCATGAGTTCTCAGAATTACACCATGCAATCTCCCGCAATTATTAACTTTTTATAAGTTTTATAATATAGTAAGGCTCCTAAATTCTACCTTATTCTGAATTGATAACTCACTCCCTTCTATCAGTTTAATCCGCGGAGTTAGCCTCGCTAGTGCTTCTTACAATACGAAGTTGGCGTACCTGCGACTGGTCGATGAAATTTTCTATTGGTTCACATAAACCACGGGATCGGGAAGGCTCATATTTTTTTCGTCCAGTGCCAACCCCGCGTTCAACTCCCGCTAGTACGTGGAGATACCCTGCCATCATTTCTCAGAAATTTGCACCCGGCTCCCTGCTCTGTCGCCACTACCTATTCTGCCCGGGGCTATGAAAACTTTCCGCAACTAGTCAACAACTCGTGCCTTTCTCTTTCCCCCTCCGTCACAATTTCTGAGAATTCTAATTCTGCCGTTCATTGTGTTTGTTAATCTCAGTTGAGACAATAGTCTGTGCATGTTTCACCATACCATCTCGGCCTGGCCTGCTCTTACTGTATGTACAGTAAGATATTCTTTATTCTGAAAATGAAATACATATTCCTCAATAATTCATCATAATTGCATGACGCTTATCACACCCCCACTAGGGCGCAGTATATTCAGGGAAACGGGGTGAACCAGGGGTGTGATGAGGGTACAGGGAGCTGGAAGTTAAGTAAGGATGGCAATGTTGTTAGTGTTTATCTCCTGAAGTGTTGTCAAGAAAGGAATGGAGTTAGTAATTTAATATATATATATATACCGGATCCTGTAACAGGAGTTTAATCATGACTGAAACTGAGGAAAATTTATACTGTGTAAGGGGAAAGTTTCTCCCAGAACTGACGTGTCTATCACAGAGACAGGAGCGGTTCGAAAGGAGGGAGAGTATTCATACTGGTCAAAGAAGAATTTGTAATCTATGAATATTTTTGGGATAAATGTTAAAACATTCTAAGTGTAATATCTAAAGATATAAAGCAACTCGATGTTCTTGGGGAGGCAGACCTCGCAGAGTTGATCCTGACAATGAGGCGGAATTATTTGCTAGGATAATCAGCTATGTGGGGAACGATATTGAAAGTAGCGTGATTGTGGCGGGTGATCTCAATTTACCAAATGTAAATTGGGAAGGTAATGCGAATGTCAGAGAACATTACCAATAAATGGTAAATGAGTTAATGGAAGGATAGCTGAATCAGCAAGTGATGAAATCAACTGGAGAGAAGTCCGGCTCGTTGGCTAGAGTCAGCGTACTGGCCTTTGGTTCAGAGGGTCCCGGGTTCGATTCCCGGCCGGGTAGGGGATTTTATCCTTCATTGGTTATTTCCAGTGGCCCGGGGGCTGGGTTTTTGTACTGTCCCCAACATCCCTTCAATTCACACACCACACACAACACTATCCTCCACCACAATAACACGCAGTTACCTACACATGGCAGATGCCGCCCACCCTCATCGGAGGGTCTATCTTACAAGGGCTGCACTGGGCTAGAAATAGCTACACGAAAAACTGGAGAGAAGAATATTCCAGACGTAGTGCTGATAAAACCAGTAAGCTCTACACAGACACGGAAGTGACTGAAGGTATAAGTGATCACAAAGCTGTCTAAATCACCGTCAAATCTAAATCTTGGGATCCCAACGCTGCTTCTTCTACTCATCTAAGTCGGAAGAATCCTCTGAAGACTGAAGCATCAAGCACCATTGATGGACACTGGAACATCAAGATTCAAGAACCATGGCATGACAGTGGAGCACCAAGATTCAAGAAATACGTCAACCATGGCCCATAACAATGCTCTGTGCAAGAGTTCTACCGGACTTTCATGTTTGGCGGGGATATTTGTAACCCCTATGTACACAACTGTATTCATTTGGACTGTTATATCATATTACTTACTTGACTTCCTGGTTTTGGCATAATATTTTATTATATTTTCTCCTCCGGTCACGTCTTCCCCAGCCTCGTACTCTGTCCCCATGCTACTGCCTCGTGTTCCTGGCCTTCCACTGTTTCTGCCCTGTCTCAGTCTCATCCTTGGCTTTGACAATATGAAAGTGACTGAGGTATGAGTGATGCTAGTAATACCATTCCTTATGCAGCCAGTCCCTGTTATGAATGGCGTGAAAATATCGCTCATAGGGTCGGCTGGTACATGCATTTCAGTGGGCTTGGCAGACTGATATGTAATAGCAACGGCTGGCTCGGTGAGGAAAGCAACGGGAAACTATCTCACTCCTCATTTCCCTAGTAAGCCTCTTCAGTGACGCCTAGGCTATTTATGACAGCTGTTAGCGGAGCTGCAGAGGACCAAACCAGCCCTCGGGCTGAATGCCCAACATACATACATACATACATACATACATACATACATACATACATACAAGCATTGTGCAAGCTTAGTTAGCCTATATTTAAAAAATATTTATCTTATTATGATGTCGCAATTAATAGTAAGCCGTTGCTTTATACACATAAAAGGGAACAAATTGCTTCGATTAGATGTTAAATTTCTTCTGTATGAATCTTGAATGTACATAACTAGTGAACCCTCACCCCCCCCCCCCCCCCCAATCCCTCAGACGTCAGTGGAGAATTTTCAATTGAACGAGGACTGATCAAGGCAGATGTGGTGCTACACTCACCAGATGGTGATGTTGGACTTACCGAACGACTGTGGCGTCAGTTACAGACAGTTGAACGTATTACATTTGAGTGCCTACTTCAACCTTTCTAAGGTACTTTGACAGATCTTCACCTCATACCCAATGAAGCCGTCAAGTGGATTTCCAATCTGGACTTGGGTTAGTCACCACTATTCCGATATTGTGATTTCTCAGTATATTTCTTTTATTATGTACGTAACTTGTTTATACCTTTGCACTAGACGTTATGCGCCTTTAAACAACAAGCATCATCATCATCATCAACCTTTAAATTAGCATACTCTAAATAAAATAATTTACTGTACTTCACATAAAAAGATTTCCTTCTTTCATTATTATCTTGTGTTTTTTTCATTTGTTTACGTTCTTCATAACAAAGTATGTTCCACATGGTAAATAATGGCAAAGCAATTGAAGTAAGGAGTGTGCAAAGGCATCTGATGTTCCTTTCATAAATATTTCGGCACTCATTGCGAGTAATATCGGTTGAGACAAGAGGGCCGGAAACCATAAAAGTAATGGGGTGTAAAACCAATAACTGTTTCCTCTTCTTTCAAATCGGCCAACTAAAGACGACGAAGTTCCATATTAACGCTTGGAGCGCGCCTCAAATTGACCAACTAAGGACCACGGCGTTCAATATTTTTGCTTTGAGCGAGCCTTGATTGCCCAGCAATCTCTCATTCTCTGCTTATGTTGTTCATTTCTCTTCTTCGTCCAGAAGCGCTTGTATTCTTTCGTGGTAATTAGGCCTGGAACTCTTTTGTCAATATCCTTTCGAGATGTAATAGTTCTCTGATGTCACCTCCTGTTACACCTAATTCCTGCATGTCTTTCGTCACTTATGTTAGCCATGGTGTATTGATCTTTCTATTGTTCCAGTACGTAAAAAGCCGGTTGATCAGTCTGGTTGGATTCATCCTCGAAATTTGACCACAGAAAGTCAGAAGCCTATTCTTGGCAACACCTGTGATCTTTCCAGTGCAGCGGTATAAATTCTGGTTAGGTTGCCTTCTGCATTCGCCTTCTTCTTTGACTGGTCCCAACATCTTCCTTAGTATATTTCTCTCCTGGATCTCCATTTTTTTTCGTCAGTCCTTTTTTGTTAAGTATCAGACACTCAGTGGCATACAGGGCTTCTGGGCAGATGACTGCTAGGTAGTGTCTGAGCTTGATGATGCTTATTGTTTAAAGAAGCCTAACATCTAAGGTCATCGGCCCATGTCTGAGTTTGGTATTGTGGGGGAGACTGTTCTTATTGTAAGTGTTCTTGGTTACTTGGTTGGAATGCAAGCTCTAGTTTATTCGCCCGGGTCGTTGGCAGTGGTCCTTGTGAGCGACTGGGTTCCAGCCATTCACCAAGTTTGACTTGTTGACTTTCTCAATTTTGCCCAGCTACACTTGTAGTTCACTGGGGACATCACCGATGTTGGTCAGGTATTTCGTTTTGTTGAGTGACACTAATCTTCTAATTCCACCTTCTCAGACTGGTGTCTGAGTGTTTTTGGCTGCTTCACTGATATTTCTCTTGAGCTCACGTCATCTGCGAAGTTCAGGCCACCCACTCTTATACCCTCTCGTTTGTGTCCCAAGTAGATCTCACTGGGGAGTTTTTTTTTCAGCTCCTTCCGCCACTCTCCGAAGACCTTCTTCAATGCACTGTTGTTGAAGAGGAGAGGGGTGAGCCAATTCCCCTGTCTAACTCCTTTCCTTATCTCAAAGCTTTCTGAGAAAATTCCTCTGAACATTACTCGTGATCAGGTGTTGCCCAGGGTATGTTCGATAGGCAGATGCTCCTGTGGTCCAGTCCCATTTGGTGTAGAAATCTCATAAGGAGAGGTCTGTCAAGTTGAGTTATATGCCTTCTTAAAATCGACAAATGTGACCGCGTAATTCTTGTCCACTACCTTAGCTCTCCTTAATACTATTATTATTATTATTATTATTATTATTATTATTAAAATGACCTATGAAATGGTGTGTTGTCTGCAAGGCAAATTCAGGCATTTGGGAAAAATAAAGCACGGTGTTATGCACCTATGGTAGAGATTAAACACACCTTCGTACATATACACCAGGTTTCCGATATTCTACCGGTTGAACTGTCCCCACACCATTCTGTTACGTGCCAGCCCTGCACTAGCCCACTTCGATTTTTCAAGGAAGGGATAAGTCAGGCCGACAGCCTTCCAGCCGGTCCGATGGCGTGGCCCGCCTCTCGTATTGTTTTCGTCCTGTTTCTCCGCAGGCCTTCTCGAGGGCGGAACGATAATATTTCTTCTTTAGCCGAGCCCTGAAGTTATAGTTCCCCATCACTAGCGATGTAAAAAGGAGGTTAGCCGCGAACAGACGGTAAATAGTTGGAGCTGGACGGCAGTAGTGCTGGATATCTTCAGTTTTGCTGTGGTGGGTGTGCTACTTGAGTCAGCATAAGAATATCGTCGTGTTGGAGTGTTGTTGGTGTACTGAGTGAAATACACTCTGTGTGTGCCGACCTGGAGTCAGTATGTGGAACAGTTGGTTTGGGTAGAGTTGGAGCAGTATCAACTGCCGTTGTTGCGAGGAGTGTAGTGCTGGTTAGCACTGTTGAGCTGTTGCTGTTATGCGACCCATGTTTAGTTGTCAGTGTTAAGTAGTTCACTATGTGGAGCATTTAGGTTGTCTGCGAGTTAATCGAATTGACTGAGTGTGTTACCGGAATCATCTGGAGTGGAACAGTCGTCGTGTGTCGTGATTGTTAACAAACTGTATTTGAACCTGTCTGTGTGCAGCTTTTGAGTAACGTGACTGAGCGTTCGAGAAGCGAAGTGAAAGCTCAGTTGTCAATCAGAATTATCGCCGTCTAAAATAATACCAGCGATTCAGACTACCTGCTGAGAGTACAGATACACTGTACATAGTCTCTAATTAGTGAAATGTTATCATTCTCAGATATAATTGTGCGCGTGTATATGAGTGTGTACTCACGATATACAGATGTTCAGGAATGCTCCCGGAGGCGGTCGAACGTTTGTTACGAATAACACACTCTCTGTGTTATCGATCTAATTCAGTTCAGGACGACCCAATTAGTAAATATATACAGAATGAATCATCTTACATTTGCACCCCAAATATTTCCGAAATGGAAGGTGTTATTCGGGGTTAAGAAACAAAACCTCGTATGACATAATGCTCTTCCTAGCCATTTTTCTTAAGACTGGTCACGACTCCCAGCCACATATGGATATGTTATCCATCAGAACAACGTTCGTTGTTAACATTGATGCTTTCACGGTCCATAGCATGTCTACAACGTTCGTTGTGTTCATTTGTATACCAATTTACGCACTCTAAGAGTATAGTGCATTTAAGGTTCATTTTTCTTTACACTTAAGCATGGAGAAAATGAACACAACGAACACTGTTCCGATGGACTTTATTTCCATATGTGGTTGGGAGGAGTGACCAGTCTTAAGGAAAATAATGGCTACGGAGAGCATTGCAAGATTCAATGTTTTGTCTCTTAACCCCCGTATTGATGTGCTGTTTTCACAGATATGAGGTGTAACCAAGGACTCCGAATTGTAGCCCATACATAGACTTTAATACTTACTCTATTAGAATGGGTGTTGGTTTTAGAAAGTTCGTTTTTCAAATGGAACAAAGACTGTCGACACTAACAAAATTAAACTAGAGTAAATTAGAACGTTAATTGTAATTTCTTGTCAGGATTCTAGTGCAAGTAGTTTATGAGCTATCGTAGTTCCGAAAATTGTAAATATCGGAAGTTTTCTGCTCCATTTATCAGCACTAACTTACAACAAGAAGTGAATAAACGAATTCTTCGGATTCTGAAGAAGAAAGAGAATTGATCTTCAAATGTTGTGTTCGAAATGATGACCACCAGCTTCAGTACAAGCTTCCAGTTTGCCAGTTTCATCAGAAATGTCAGCACAAGTAGCACTAATAATTCAATTCATATCATCTGATGTAGTCAGTATGTCCTTGTAAACAGTGTATTATAGCTTTCCCCAGAGGAAAAATCTAAAGGGGTCAAATCTGGACAACGGGCCGGCCATGGTACAAGACCCCATTCTTCGAATGCAATAATTCTGAAACAATCGGTGAAGACAATCTGTAGTACGTCGTGCATTATGGACTAGACAGCCATCATACTGATACAACATATTCCTCCTAGTCTGCAGCGGAACTTCTTTAACATCTGTGAAAGTTGGTCTGTTAGGAGGTTGACATAATTTGGAGAATCTAGTGTTCCTTCTATGAAAAAAAGATCCTACGAGCTGATGGCTCACTATTCCACACCATACATTTAAACTCCATGGACGTTCAAACAATCCCTCCTAATCTGCATTTAGGGCAGTCATCCAGGTGGCAGATTCCCTATCTGTTGTTTTCCTAGCCTTTTCTTAAATTATTGCAAAGAAATTGGAAATTTATTGAACATCTCCCTTGGTAAGTTATTCCAATCCCTAACTCCCCTTCCTATAAACGAATATTTGCCCCTATTTGTCCTCTTGAATTCCAATTTTATCTTCATATTGCGACCTTTCCTACTTTTAAGGACACCACTCAAACTTATTCGTCTACTGATGTCATTCCACGCCATCTCTCCGCTGACAGCTCGGAACATACCACTTAGTCGAGCAGCTCGTCTTCTTTCTCCCAAGTCTTCCCAGCCCAAACTTCGCAACATACTCGTTGGTTGAATGGTCAGCGTACTGGCCTTCGGTCCAGAGGGTCCCGGGTTCGATTCCCAGCCGGGTCGGGGATTTTAACCTTCATTGGTCAATTTCAGTGGCCCGGGGGCTGGGTGTTTGTGCTGTCCCCAACATTCCTGCAACTCACAAGCCGCACATAACACTATTCTCCACCACAATAACACGCAGTTACCTACACACGACAGATGCCGCCCACCCTCATCGGAGGGTCTGCCTTACAAGGGCTGCACTCGGCTAGAAATAGCCACACGAAGTTATTATTATTCGCAACATATTTGTAACGCTACTCTTTTGTCGGAAATCACCCAGAACAAATTGAGCTGCTTTTCTTTGGATTTTTCCAGTTCTTGAATAAAGTAATCCTGGTGAGGGTCCCATACACTGGAACCATACTCTAGTTGGGGTCTTACCAGAGACTTATATCCCCTCTCCTTTACATCCTTACTACAACCCGTAAATACCCTCATAACCATGTGCAGAGATCTGTACCCTTTATTTACAATCATATTTATGTGATTACCCAAATGAAGATCTATGTATGCTATTTGTTTTAGGTCACATCGACACAGATAGGTCTTACGGCGACGATGGGATGCGAGCTCACAGCTGCGCGCTCCTAACCGCACGGCCAACTCGCCCGGTCAATGAAGATCTTTCCTTATATTAAGACCTAGGTACTTACAATGATCCCCAAAGGGAACTTTCACCCTATCAATGCACTAATTAAAACTGAGAGGGCTTTTCCTGTTTGTGAAACTCACAACATGACTCTTAACCCCGTTTATCGTCATACCATTGCAACTGCTCACAATATTCTAATTTATTACTCTGTACAGAATACACATATCATTGACATATATATACACAAGAAAACATACAGGTCCAATAATACTGCCTTGAGGATTTCCCCTCTCAATTATTACAGGGACAGGGCAGTTGACGTTCCACCTGACGAAGACAATGTTTAGTGCATGTTTCAGAGGTTTACTTGGCCATGTTTGTAAATGTTGCTTCATCACTAAGATACATGGTAAATCTGGCGATTCTTCTGCAATAGCGCTAGTAGCGATGATACCAGCTGCCACACGGTACGTGCCGGAATATCTTATCTACTAGTGGAAAGCAAGAAAATTGTGCACGATGTTTGGCAATCCTTCGTTACAGACGGTCATGACTTCCAGCTTTGAGTCTCCATGCCACTGTGAATGTACCAAACACCGCCACAATCCTCTACTTTTATCTGTAAATCATCAGAAACCGAGTCTAACAATCGTCGTTTCGGTCTTCCTCTACTTCCCTTACCCACCCTGAGATAGTTCATTATTCTCCTAGGTAACATATCCTTCTCCATTCGCTTCGCATGACTCCACCACCGAAGCCAGTTTATGAGTACCATATTTATCCATCGAGTTCATTCCTACCTTGTCCTTTATCTCCTCATTCCTAGTATTATCCTGCTTGTTTGTACCAGCAATCATTCTCGCTACTTTCATGTCTGTTTTTCCTAACTTATTCACAAGATATCCTGAGTCCACCTAGATTTCACTCCTGTACACACCGGTGTAATCTTTCTATAAAGACTAGCCTACTATTTTTCTGAGGACTTTCACATTGCACGAATTAGAATCTATCGAGTCGTTTTCTTACAACTGCAGTTGCTGAACGACAGTTTAGCACATTGGAAGCTATGACAATTACAGTCTAATAATACTGATATTGGATTTACGTCCCACTAACTACTCTTACGGCCATCGTAGACGCCGAGGTGCCGGAATTTAGGCACGCTCACTCAGCCCGGCCACAATACTACTCAAACAAATAAATTTAATATAGGACTTCGAAAATTCCGATACCACTGTTTCGCCCAAATTAATGGTTTTAATCTTGTTATTTATTATTTATCGCTTATTACTTACTTGTACTGCTTTCAAAAAAATATAAGTCTCATAACGTAAACGATTTTACTGTAAGCTTTGCGAATCCAGACTTCTAATTACGGAAAAAGCAGAATAAAATATACGTGTAAAGCAGTCCACTCCTGAGTAGCGGTTATAATCTATCGATTAATGAAGTGTATATGATAGTGTGGGAAACAAGTGTTAAAATTTGTTTGATTGTATGTAGACTTCCTTGATTTCTTCTTTGTAGCGATGACTGTTCCATTTTGAAGGCTTGGAACATCTTCGTTAACCTTTTTTCTTGGACTTAATACAGGAATATTGAAATGTCCGATAATACGGTACGTTTTACTGTACATGTGTTAATTTGTTATTTATTAAGTGTAGGATTGTAGATTTGAGAAAGCTATCATCCTACCATTCACCTGAATTTCAACTGAGGATTCGGGACGAAGAATCACTTCAAGGATAGCTCACATTGGAATAAAACATACTTACCTTCGGTCGGAATGGTCAGTTTTACGGGTCTTCAGTTCATCCACTAGACATGAGCGTTCTTCAAATATTTCCCAGGAGACAATTTGTGAAGGAATCTTGTGGTGTTCTTTTAAACTCGAAAGTAGCCGTGAGCACGTTAAGTCAGAATTATAACGGAACAAAATAGCATTTATCTGCAATTACAGATTAAAACGTAGAATTTGTCAGTTACTAGATATACCTCGCAAATGGAATATTTTTAACACTTCATTAAGTTGGAATACTTGAAAGACTGTCCGTGAAGGTGGTCGTTTACAGTTCAATTATGGATACTGAAAGTTGATAACAGATGACTAGAGGTAAGAGGACACAAGCCAATGCTTCTTTTTGGTTTTAGCTTACGTAGTGCAATGGGCTACCTCCCCAATAGAGATGTAGGCCCTCGTAAAATGTGTTGGGAGCAGTAAGTCAGCACCTTTAGGTGACCTGAGCCTCCCGACCACTGTCAGGATCAAATGGACCTAATTCATGGGACTGAGATTCTCCTTATCATTTTAATGAGATTGTAGGGTGGTTGTCAGTGATGTATGAAGTCTCGATGGTAGAATTATCGGGGGTACATATCGTTGTCTCAAAATCAGGGAAGGCTATCCAGAAACCGTGCACACTGATTCAGAAAGTCCGCAGACGAGCTGCATTAGCAGCCCTTCCCTTAAATAAATGGGCGACCTAAATCCAAAGCAATGACACTACTCAAAATTAGTTTGACAACAGGCCTATGTCTTATTTCTCATTTCAAAACTCCACGCAGGACAAATTGACAGAATTTATATCCAATGGGTTTCTGTACATTAGAACTGGATCTTACTATATCGGAATACTCGTATAGAAGGATGAGAGGATCTGTGTCAAGCTAGGTGGTAAATTGAATACACAGAAGACAAATTGAATCTATTTATAGTTTATTTATCTCTTTATAACATTCCTCCTAAACACGTTATCACAGTCACTTTGAAAAGAATCGAACATTGATCATGTTTTTGTAGTTATCATAAAACTGTCACACTCTTTGTCAATTGTGCTATGGGAGGTTGGCCAGGGTAAGTGGTAAGGGATAGGATCTGGTTGGATGAGGATTGAGGTTCAGGATAGCACTCCCATAACACGTCCCTAGGCTGATCCAAGGCAAACTCTTTCATCAGGGCTTCACAAAAACCTTGCCCAGAAAGTAAGCAACTCTACATAGTGTATCAGTACCAGTACATCATACATTATTTACATGATATATATACCCTGCTAGGTGAAGACGAGTTTTTTTGGAAATTTGTGTAATATACACTTTTTTTGATATTTTATATATTTTAGCAGTTTTGAACTCAACACGCACATGCACAATTTTACATGGAAGGAATGTAAAAAGAGCTCAGATCTCATCAAATAGTTTCATTTTCAATCCTTTTCATCAGATATGAAATCACACATCCATTTTATTTTACGATATTTGGTAATATGATAAATTGTGAAGCGTAAAATAATTTGTCGGTGTGGTCACGTGATAACTATCTCATCATATATACTGTGGATACGGCCGCGTACCGACCCACACAATGTCTCTAGGGAGAAATAAGGAAGATTCAGGAACTATTCAGCAGTTGTTTCTTTAACATTCACTTGAGTTAAGACTAACATCATTTATGATAGGGGGTCCTCTTTTATTTCGAATAGGGCCTACCCGCAATAGTTTATTTCAATAATATCGAAATATACACAATTAATATCTATATATACCGTCATTTTTGTATACAATGAAAGCTCTGACAAACACATCTCAGTTAATGACTTGTGTATGGCCTTCTACATATTCTCGTCCCTCAAATACTTTCTCTCTCAGTACAACGCTGTTTGTGGCCATCCTGATCAATAACCACGTTACTCAACTCTTCTACAAAGGGGCTTGAGTATAATTTCTCTATAATTATTCATTTTCAGAGCCACACAAAAGCGTTGAAATCTGGCCTTTAAAATCACATACAAACAAGGTCAATAGAAACAATCTTCTTTCACAAGTAACCCATTAACAGCATGACCAGCATATAAGCTACCTCACTTCACCAGTCAGGCGGATCACACAACTAATTAAAGCGACCAGCCAACACTTGAGCCTTTTCTTAGAATGATAACATAAAAGAACAGCCTCATAGTGCATGAAGACGCTCCATTACTGAGAATGCCAAGGAAATACTGCCCTCTTCCGAAGACAGACATCGCGATTTCTAAATTAGAACAACGACTCCTACAAGTCTTTCGAACCAATTCCATGTGACATTCTCGATATCAAGTCAAGGAAAAATATCACCTTCAAATCACATTTAATTCTAAGACAGCAAGTGACTTACTTATTGTATATAATATATGGCACTTAACTGCCATCGCATAATTGTCACATCTGTCCTACGATTCTCTCTACACTCACGCCATTCAGCCTGCTCTGACTCATGCAAGACTAGACAATAGAATGAGCAGGCCCTCCTGGCTTAAAATAAGTCTTTAACATCACTCATTTTCGTCACATCAAACTGGTCCAAAATTGGTATTAAAAAGCATATGACATAATATACAATATACAATTCTCTAAGCGTGAATAACACACTGTCATACATATTTATTTAACAGTCTACATATATATAGATATATGTATATATAAAACAAATTTAGCATTCTCACTAATGAAGGCACGAATATAGACATGCAAGAACAGTTTTAAGGCGTAATTTGTATGTAGTTATATGGATAAATAGAGGAGTGCAGCTGAAGATTCTTTCATTTGGCTAAGGAATGTTCCTTTAATGTCACGGAGACATGAATTATATTTGGAAAGCTGCGAAGAGTCCTATAAAATGACGGCCGAGTGTTTACAATGAGTTGGATATTAAAAGACGCGTTCACAATGCAACATGTATGATCTACAAACATGTAGTTAGTTACTCCATAATTATTATTGACTACAGTTGATTAAACATATAGTATACACTGGTGTCACTTCTTTGGAATTAGATCCAGTACATTAGCAATATTCTCCAAGGCATCAGTAAGACATCACTATGCTGTATAGGATATAGAAGTGAATTCAGTTAAACTAAATCCTTATTTGTAGATCTGTCTGGTAAAACAATTGGACATGACCTAAAGTTTAAATATTAAACATAAAACACGAGATTATATGGATATATAGGAATCAGTTCCGTATTTAAAGGAGGCATTAACACACCTCTTGACTTATGCTTTCAGAAAAATTTAATCAAGTAACGCAGATCGGCATTAACCGCTTATATAATTATGGGCTACATAAATGTTTTGAAACTCTTATCTGCAACATAAATTAAATAACTATTTGCTACTCAGCTTTCAAGGCCACGATTGTCCTTTCTGGAATTTCAAGTTAAATTGTCAATATCTCACATGGTAGCTAAAATAAACTACTCCTGCATATAGTCACCAATACAGGATATACAACAGATTTACTCACACTACATTATCCAACACAACTGTATCAGCAGTTAACATATAAAGCAACATGAATACTTTAATTTAATCTGATTTTAAAGTAACGATTATAGGACTACACGAGTTTCACACAAAGTCTGTTACTACGGTAAATATGTTTGTGGCTATGTCCAGGTAGTTTATTTTAACCATAAAATTCTATAATGCTTATCAGTCGAAAGAAGGTAAGAGCAAGGTCACACGATACGCAAGTCACACTGTTCCTGCTAAGAAGCAGTCATAGGAATGGAATGGAAACTTATGCCAATAGCAAAGCTGTCCAATGGCACCGAAGGTACATTAAAAGGGACAACCGTGGCTCTTGAATAAAACGAAGGTCATACATCTTGCAGTGAGAACGCGGCCTGGCGTTACGGCACCCGGGCAGTTCGTTTCCCAGGCATGTGCTACACCTGGAACAGCCGTAGCATATTCTCGTTGTTCCACAGTATTCGTGTGCCATCCTCGCTGGCTCCACGACAGTAATATGAGCCCCACTGTTGTTGCTGCTGTTGTTGTTGCTGTTGTTGCTGTTGCTGGTCTGTGGGTTGGACCATGCTATTAGCGCAGCAAGTCTTGCAGACGGGGCCGCAGTCTTTGCAGTTTTGCCAGCTAGCCGCCCACGCATTGCTCGCGACAGCGCTGCTCACCATCTCTGGCTGCTGTTGCTGCTGATGATGGTGATTAGTCATCGTCGCCGCAAGAGCAGCAGCTGCTGCTGCGGTGGCAGTCGCAGTGGCAGTTGCAGTCGCCGTCGCCGTCGCGGTTCGACTTCGCTTGACAGCGCCACTACCAGCACTGCGTGCCCAAGGTACAGGGCGTCGTGCATGCAGCGAGGAGGCAGCGTGTTCGGGTCCGGGTTCAACCGCACGCACGGAGCGCTGCTTGCCCCCTCCAGCACTGCTCGGCATTGCCGCAGCGGCAGGCTGATGAGGGTACTGCGCCGGAGCCGTCACCCCTGCCCATGGTTGCTGCAGCAGACGCTGGTAAGGAGCAGCCTGTGGATGTAGGAAGCAACTCTTGCAGCTAGCAGCTGCCACTGCGGCAACTCCAACGGCTGGTTGTTGAGGTCCACACTGACATCGCCCTCCAGCAGTTGCCGGGCACAAAGGACCATGTGTGTGCTGCTGCGTCTGCTGGTGATGATGATGGTGGCGCCGGCTTTGGTGACTTTGATGTGTCATTTCTTTCCCGCCTAGATTGTTGTTCACCTCACTGCCACACGTCGCAGCGAGCAATTCTGAAACAGAAAGAAAACCACTTATTAGTACAGGTCAGGTTTCTCACCTCCTTACATCGTGGCGATTGCTCGCCATTTTATTCATAAGCATCGTACTGCTGTTACAGAGTTAACGTTATAAATATTTCCTGGAGAGCTTAGTTAATGGTCTCCCTATTATCACAAATTGTTTTTTGTGGGTAGAGTACGAATATATTAAATTCATCCAAAGGAGAAATAATGGACGTTTGCGATACACGATCACACTAACAACATTACTAAAGACTGGAAGGAGAAATCTCGAAAATTACTTGAAAGATCACAGTCTCGCTCCAAGAGAACTGTTAAAGAACTTAAAGAACGAAATTAATGAATATGATCATAAGTCCTGAAACATTTTAGTTCAGCGCTTAGATATATGAAAACCGAGCTCGATAGGTGCAGTCGCTTAAGTGCGGCCAGTATCCAGTATTCGGGAGATAGTAGGTTCGAACCCCACTGTCGGCAGCCCTGAAGATGGTTTTCCGTGGTTTCCCATTTTCATACCAGGCAAATGCTGGGACTGTACCTTAAGCAAGGCCACGGCCGCTTCCTTCCAACTCCTAGCCCTTCCCTGTCCCATCGTCGCTCTAAGACCTATCTGTGTCGGTGCGACGTAAAGCAACTAGCAATATATATATATATGAAATACAATATAATTTGATTGTATTTCAGTATCTCGAGCAGATTTGACAGTGATGGTTTACTATGTGATAGCCGTCAGTGAGCCATTCAGAAGCAGGGGATCTGGGTATCGAAGTATGTTATTTCATTTCTATTAACAACGTTAATCACAATTCAATTCAGGCTAAACCACAGAGACATATTTATTACATGAATATTTATGTTTTAACTAATTGGAGAAATCATAGTACACTTTCCCTAGCGACATCATCGAAGTAACACAAAGCATACAAGGAAAGTAAACACAACCGTAAAACAATGAAGACTTCAAATAAAATTACAGAAATGCTCAAATACATTCCTGAAAACACAAAATTCCAGTGTCTCGCTAACCCCACAAATTTACAGAAAGTGTTTTTTTTTTTTGCTAGGGGCTTTACGTCGCGCCGACACAGATAGGTCTTATGGCGACGGTGGGATAGGAAAGGCCTAGGAGTTGGAAGGAAGCGGCCGTGGCCTTAATTAAGGTACAGCCCCAGCATTTGCCTGGTGTGAAAATGGGAAACCACGGAAAACCATTTTCAGGGCTGCCGATAGTGGGATTCGAACCTACTATCTCCCGGATGCAAGCTCACAGCCGCGCGCCTCTACGCGCACGGCCAACTCGCCCGGTACAGAAAGTGTATAACGCCGTAATGAACTCTAGACTCAGAGGAGGAATTCTGAAAGACAATAAGAGAGATCATCGTAGCCGCTACAGAATTGTTTTACGTAAGCCATAAACATGAAACAACGTTGAAACTAATGAAGTACTTCCAGTGGTGGGCAGGGACAAAGTCTGTCTTTAGGCGTGTAATTGCATTATTGCGATCCAAGACGAGTCGAGTTGCGTGCCTGTGGCTGGCGCATAAAAGGGAACCCAAACAATGTGCCGGCCCACAAAGGAGCACTCGAGTCTTATCGCGCGTAGCTCAAGGGCATATGTCCCAAACTCGTACACGCTCGGCTAAGCTTAAGCAAGTCCCTTCAAGTACCATCTCACAATAATGAAAGGAAATAAACCTCACGATGTACGGTAATGAAACAAGACAGAAGTACCAGTGTTACAACTGAAAATACTTCTCGAATACATACTCCACAAACTTAACAAAGGAATTGATGATGTAGAAGTGGTTTAAGTCTTTGTAAGGAAGTTGAAGAAACTCTGGCGCAACTAGTCCATACAATAAAATACCATAGCCAAATATACTAGTACCTCTCAACAACAGATAACTTGTAAACTAAAACAGCTGATGTCACTGCTCATATATTTGAAAGACAGATAGGTATGCATCTCACATACTCTGCATGTTCGTAGTGGTTTTCCGTGATTTTCTGCTTCAGTCCTAACACTAGACAAATCACGGCCGCTTCCATCTCAATTGCATTAATAGAATTTCTTTGTAACACTCTAGCCGCATGTTTACTGCCCAGTTTTACTACACTGGGAATGGCACAGTTCACTGATAATCAAATGCCACAAGCATTTCGTTATTGTCTTCCAATATTCGTCCTACACAATATTTTACAACATGAAGGTACGTAAGAGCTCACCGGCAAACAAATGTAATGAAACAGTTAAAGAATAAGACCACCCACAAAGATTTTCATCCCAAAAATCGGAAACAACTCAGGTTGCACCAATCCCTAAATCACGGAGGAGCTGATGACGATGATTTTTGTTGTTTAAAGGGACCTAACAGCTAGGTCATTGGCCCATATCACCGAGGGGCTGTTTCTCTTGTGTTAGGCAACCAACAGATCGTTAACTGCATATAACAGTCATGGCTATAACAGATGTAAAATCGAAATTACCATTGATGGAACACAGGAAACGGACTGAACTAAAACCATTAGAAAAATTGTATCTTTCGGACGAAAAATAATATCCAGTCATTGAGTTGCCTCCCAGACCTATTGTGGTACACCTATACTATTCGCAAACCTGGAACACACTTGATCAAGACGTCAAAGTTGCTTGTGGAAGGAACTTATATAGCATATGTCTCAGTTCCTTATCTCTGCTTACAAACGCTGCCATTTAATTCTAAGAATAAAGACCAAACAACATCTTCATTAAAATGGGTCGTTTCCTTAAGAAGCCATCAACGACCATGACTTGCGTATTAAGTGACGTATTGCTATCAAAAATTAATTGGACGATACGGGAGTGGAAGTTTGAAGGAAGTCAAATAACAAGCTCTACCACAGTTCATTATTAAAGCCCATGAAACTCGTTTCTGTGCGGAAAGACACAGATGCACAAGTGATTTTGAATCTACGCGTAAGCCTGTATGTGCCTAAAATGACATTACAACTCCGGTGAAACACGCCTTACAGCTACCTTACAAACGACAATAATCATAGAATAGTCCATCAGCTACACACTGATTCAAATGAACAATAGGAAAATAAATAGGAAAATGAAGCAGCACAAAGACCGAACATATCGTCGCTGCCGGGACAAAACCTCCCATGTGAAATATTTTAGCTTAGAACTTTGGCGGAAAGAATATATCATCTAAGATGCAATATTGTGTGAATATTGTCCAGGCATTCTCGCTCTTCATAATGTATGTGCTGCGTGTCAGTATATTTCCAAAAATGTTATCACATAGGAGGTATGGTCCCGGCAACGACGATATTCCATGATGCACTATCGGCTATCACAAATGCATGTTTGCCCATGGTTGAACGATTTATGGTTGAATATTTAAAACAATGAATTGGTGGCATTACCCGGTGTCCGGAGACCAGCTGTACCGTGACGTTTGCCTTCAGTTGAATTATTTTGTTATTTAATGTAGAAGAGACCAATGTCTCCTAGCTGTCGCATCGGATGTCCAGCAACGACCTCTACTGGTCAATTCTCAGAGATTTTAAGAGACTTTTACATGGAATCCGAACCATGAACGTGACTAAAATATCAAGATTCCCAAACGCATTAGCTAGGAGGAGTTGAGTTAACTGGCCCCACCCATAACCATCCAGTCAATAGCCAGATTATTAAGTTGGATGTTTCCTGTCATTCGAATTAAACTTTGTAAAGCCCTATACGGAACGCATTTAGTATTTACTGTCTGTACTATTCTATATACAACATATGAATCAGAACTGCATGGCAATCTGATATCCTATCTTACCAGGGTAAGCTTTGTTATTCGAACTCTAACCGCGTCGTAAGTTGAATATTTTTTCCAGAAAACTGTATCGAAAATTGCGTTTATACCAGACTCCTGCAGCCATTCTTAGAAATCTCAACATCCTGTTTCCTGTAGGGCAATGCTAGACTCGAGATACGGGGCTATTGTACAGAGTTGTGTGTACAAAGCCAACATTACAGTGAGTTACAACAACCGGAAGTAGACAGCAAGTTCCGGGGCGTTCTCTGTCTAATGCCGACCTACACATTAGCAAGTGGCACGAGCAATGTGCACGAAGGATACCTTAAAACTGCCGCTCATTGTTCCCTGGCTCATAAAATGAAAGGGTTGTAAAAAGATATGAGACAACAAAATCTGCACCAAGTCTCACGTTAGACACGGCAAGTAGGGCAGTTCTGGTTGTTGAAGCTGAAATCTGGTAGAGTATTTATCTCCCGAATTCTCTCTTCAACAGCGTAGATATTTATTACAGCCTGTGGAATGTTTTTTAATTCGGGATATAATTAAAAAATAATAATACAGCCTAACAGACACGTTCATCAATATCGTGCACAAGAGATGCTTGAAATTTTTTGGACATATCTACAGAATGGACAACAGCCGCCTCACGAAAAGATAAACTAAGTAGAAGAAACAAAGGAAGATATACAAGAACTTTTTTAAATTGGGGTTTAACGACGCACTAACACATCGAAGATTTTCAGCGATGCAAGGATAGGAAGGGGTTAGGATTGGGAAGAAAGTGATCGTGGCCTAAATTAAGGTGCAATTTGACTGGTGTGAAAGTGGAAAACCACCTTCAGGGCTGCCAATGCTGGGGTCGAACTCACCATCTCCTGAATGCAAGCTTACAGCTTCGGGACTCTAGACGCATGGTCAATTCGCTCGGTTCTACAAGAACAGAAGTCGTCATAAAAAATATCAGAGCCTTTGGAACATCAGTAACTAAGCATATATTTACGGAGAAACGTAAAGAATGAAAACTGGTAAGAAATGATCAGTTATTATTGTACATACAACTTGCTTCACGTCGCTCCGACAGAGATATGTCTTACGGCGACAAGACGGCGAAAGAATAGGAAATGACTGGGCCAGAAAAGGAAGCGACCGTAGCCTTAATTAAGGTACAGCCCCAACATTTGCCTGGTTTGAAAATAGGAAACCACTAGAAATGGTCAGAAGAACGCAAGAAACATCACAGCGAATTCACGAAGAGATTTGGGGAGGATAAGACGACGAAAGCCATCAAGCCAATTAAGTTCCAAGGCGCTCTTTGAGTACGCAAAAGGAATAATAATAATAATAATAATAATAATAATAATAATAATAATAATAATGGACAGTATAGACTCCGAGGAAGACAAGAGCTATACAGGGATAATGGACGGTTATGGAGTCAATAAGGAAACTACGACTGAGGTTCTACGGACACCTGTTCAGGATGGATGCAACCCGACCAACGAAGCTGACTTTTAATGTGTTGGACAACGGATCTGAAGTCTCGGATAAATGGTTCAAGGAAGTAAGGAAGGACCTCAAGAGTATGGGACTAAATCAGTAGGACATCTCTAACCGATCAAAATACACATCAGTGATCAACAACGTTAAGGGGTTCAACGATGATCAAAAGCAGAACAGCGGCTGGACAGAAGAGGTCGGTGGAATCAGAGTGGGTTTCGGCCCTCAAGTGGCCACGGCTGGTCCATGGTCCAACAGCTCTGCACTCCGACCGGCTAACCGAACAGAGGCGGGGTGGTCACGGCTCTACCGTGGCTCTACGCCTCTGCATTCGGGAGGCGTGACAGGGCTGGACCTCACGACTGGCCCCAACCGTCCTGAGAATGGTTTTCCTTGGTTTTCTATTCTCCTGCACTAAGGCGTATGCCGGAACAGTTCCTACTTACAGGCCACGGCCGCCACCCCCTCACCTTCTCCGTGCAGCTCCTTTCTTCACTGTAACAAATCTCCAGGCCTGAGAGACAGCGTTACCGTCTAAGAGGCCCCTTCCGGGGAGGAATGCAAATAGTAGTAGTAGTAGTAGTAGTAGTAGTAGTAGTAGTAGAAGTAGAAGAAGAAGAAGAAGACTGACGACCAGAGAAAGAATGCAACGTTTTCGGGCTTCAAAAAAAGGCTTCCAGAAATGCCTTATGGTTACTTGAAGTGGTTTCTAATGGCCCTAAACGAAAATAATAATAATAATAATAATAATAATAATAATAATAATAATAATATCATTATCAAGTGGTCGACGAAAAGTGTGTGTAATGGCACTGATATTCGCCTTGTTCATCACGTGACGATAAGTATTGTTTCAAGAGTTTATTGAACTGCTTGTGACTAAGTACTTCTAACAGCTTGTTTGTAATCAAGTACTGCATAAATGACCGCAGGAAGCAATGTCTTCTATAAGGCAATAAACACACACATCCAAGCCAGTACGAGCAGTTTTGCTAGTGATTGACCTCTGGTAAGCTTATCATGGCTATTGTTGAAGAGCTTTATGGTGTGTGCCAGCAAGCTAGCAGGCGACTAACCGGTCCCTTGTTTATAGATAGTTTGAAATGGAGGCTCGCATACGTCAGCAAACTGCGGTAGGCCGGAAGAGAAGAAGACTGATTGAATTAGCACTGCACCCGAGCGACTTAAATCGTAAATCATTGCTTCGATCAGAGCGCCTCTAATCAGATCGCAATAGCTATTTGGTTTGCGTTCACAATTTGGGGAAGCTAACACAGTTTACGACGCAGCCGAGAAACTTCACAGAAGCTGGAAATTTGTTTCCCGGAGCAATATCTTGCCTCGTTCTCTCCGTCACTGCCTCACTGTCGTCATCTACCTCTTGTAACTCAATATTACACCGATGTTGGCAGTGCAGTAAATTAAACGCAACTATAATTACCAAAACCGTTCTCAAGGCACATTTACTGTTCAATTTCTGTCTGGGGTATATTTTAACCACTGCATGAAGGAAGAAGAACTTGTAAAAGCTCATTAAGCTATGAAACCGCAAATGAGAGTTAACAAATGTGCTCCAAACTCTGGATGAAAACAAAACTAAGAAATATATATTGCAGAATTTATTAATAAACAGAATTAAATTACTCTAGAGAGAAATTTGCACCGATAACACAAGCACATAAGTATGTTGTTTGCCACAATCGGATGTTGGTCATGTACAGTGCCGTCCTATGGAGATCTTAGCCAGTCATACACAGACGTCTACTTTTACACTTCCCACCAGATGGCACCAATAGATTCCCGTTATTCACTGCTGCTACGAACTTCCGATATCTTCTGATCATTAATACTGTATATAGCTATGTATGTATGCATGTATGTAGATATGTATGTATATGTATGTATATTACGTTATTACAGGATTTGCACCGAAAATAAAATATCTGACCTTATAATAGAAATATAAGCACATGGTTTGAAGTATGTCCGATAATTTTTAAGTGACTGTCCACTATGTAGCCTGAAGTCATGGACCGAGGAATACGAACTACTGAGACATTAGGTTCAATTCCTAAATGTTCATGAACATTAACTGGGATTCAATCTGCAACTTTCCTGACGAGATAAGCGATGTACCCAGTTTTCCTGCTTTTGCAGATTTTGGAATAACCTGGCCCCAAATCACACTGTACTGCCATAATAAGAGCCAAAATCGAACATGTGATGATGGAACGGTCCATTTTGCACCAGGATCATGTGCCTCTTGGGAAGTGCACGCCTCGTTCTAAATTTCTCCACTTCTGACCAGGAATCGAAACCACGTACTTCCCAGGCAGACCATGAATCAATAAACCAGAATTTTATCGCTCCAGCAAGGTAATGATGGGGTCCAGACGGGTATCAGACCACCGAGAGTGTTGGCCCGTTGGATAGGGACGCTCAGCGGAGAGCTTGCATCCGGGAGATAGTGGTTCGAACCCCACTGTCGGCAGCCCTGAAGATGGTTTTCCATGGTTTCAAATTGTCACACCAGGCAAATGCTAGGGCTGTACCTTAAGGCCACGACCGCTTCCTTCCCACTGCTAGGTTTTTCCTATCTCATCGTCGCCATACGATCTGTCTGTGCCGGTGCGGCGTACAACAAACAGTAAAAAAGTAGGTATCAGCCCTACGTAATTGTTATTGTTATTGTTACTGAATTGTGTATTAACATAGACATCAGTCCTTAATGATCATAAGGTATCCTCTAAATTCGGTGCTATTGCGGTGTCTGTACTGATATACAACATAACTGAACTGGTCAGGTCAAGAACAGCCCAAGTGACATTTTCTGTCGAAATTGAGTTATGATCTCCATTTTATTCTACTCTCAAAAGTTCGACGTTCTGAAGGCAAAAACAGCCAAAGTACAAAATGTCTGACTGACTTCAAATAAGAAATAAAGTCAACCTCAAGTCAAGAACTGCCCAAGTCCAACGTACATGGGTGCTTCCTCCCATGAGATTGGTAATTTGCTACAACCACCTGGTTTTAATAAGTAGCAAGTCTAATCATTTCTCTGTGAATGTGTATCTTGTTGTGTTAAGTCAATTTTAAATATTATCTTTTTAAAATTCGTTATTAGGAGTGAAAGTGAAAGTTGTGATGAGCCTAAACTAATGGTGAGGCATACAATATAAAAAAAGAAAAGAAATCCACAAGAATGGAAAAAGAATAAAATATCAGCCAAAAAGGCTCAAGGGGAAGAGCATGTTGGACGGAGAGGGCAACTGGTTCCTGTATAAAAGAAAAACCAAGAAACGAAAAAGATGCGCAAGAGTAGGTTAGGCCTATATGCATATAAATTTTTTTATCAAGTATCAGTTTATTGTGCTGATTTGTAAATAAACATGGTTTGTTATGTTCTAACAAACTCATATTTTCAAATCTATTCCCAACACAGGCAGGAGTGGTACAATCATTATAGGCATATATTTAGTAAAGCTCTCTTGTTTTTGTAGTTAGCCAAAATGTACAAAAAATAACTGATTTTATTAATTATACGACTTACTATGAAAAGTTGTATTGTTTAACACACCAAAACCATATTTATAATGAATTTGTACACTACCCGGTGCAAAGGAAACCTAACGTCATGGTAATAAGTAGTATTCATGTCACACGTCCAAGTCAAAAACTAAAATACAAAATTTATTTCTATTTTTCTTTACTTTACCTAGTATTTAATGGGGAAAACCAGTATATGGATATGTTTATGGTATTATTTACTGCAACCAAACAAAAATTGGATTTTTAAGACAATATTAACAAAGCTATCAAGTTTTTTAATGTTTTTCCGATAACTGCCGGAATGTTACATAGGCACTTCTTGGTTGACCCATTCAATTACAGGGTTTAGGAATCACGGGAATTGAAACAAGAAGCCTATTTTCCTGTAGAATACCGAATGATGTGTGTAATATCACCTCAGCTACTAAAGGAATTCACAGATGGCGGAACGCCAAATGTTTGTCCTTTCACGGTCCTGATCAGGAAACAGATCAAAGTTTTCTGTTATGTAGAATTTTGCTTTATTTTTACTGAAAATATGGAAGGCAGATAAGAATGGAATGATGCACAAAACAGACTTCAATATTTACATTTGCTATATGGCTTTGCTGGCGAGATGTAGTGTTTACAGTGCACTATGTCTTCTGGTAAGGGCCATATCAAATTTGTTACTTTCATTGACCTGTCTCAGTCCCATCCTTGGCTTTGACAATATGAAAGTGACCGAGGTATGAGTGATGCTAGTAATACCATTCCTTATGCAGCCAGTCCCTGCTATGAATGGTGTGAAAATATCGCTCATAGGGTCGGTTGGTGCATGCATTTCAGTGGGCTTGGCAGACTGATATGCAATAGCAACGGCAGGCTCGGTGAGGAAAGCAACGGGAAACTACGTCACTCCTCATTTCCCTAGTATGCCTCTTCAGCGACGCCTAGACTATTTATGACAGCTGTTGGCGGAACTGCGGAGGATCACACCAGCCTTCGGGCTGACTACCCAACATACATACGTACTTGTATATTATTCCATTCTTATGTTTTACATTTACTTGTGCATTATTCCATTTTTATCAGTCTCCTGTTTTCAAAACCAGATAAAATGGCACAATAGCTTGCATTACAGAACATGATCACAACCATATAATGAGTACTAAAGCAATTCATCAAAAGAAAGGTAAACTGCAGGAAGATGCTACAGGAACTGAATAATGAATTACAACAAAGTATCATTACGTGCATCAAGAGGAAGCCATATCGTCACAACTTTCGCATTTAAACGCGCGCCTCTGTCATAAAATCTGTCCTCAATTAATTCCCTCTCGGAACAGGTAACAGGAAACTAAGTTCTTAAGGGAAATACTTTCAGTAATCTGCCATCAAAGAACGAAAAAATAATCGCTAGGATTCGTTAAGTTTTCATACCTTACAAAATGCTGCCGTAATACTTTTCACCGCCATTTCACCGTTACCACTCTGAAGTAGTGAGGGCAGAATGCCGCACTTACGAAGCAAACCAAGTTAAATTATACAGCAGAACAAGATTGGAGCGATATTCATCGGATTCCGGCGCGCAGATTAAAAAGAGAAACGAAGTTGTGCATAATGGATGGCACACTACTTTCTCTGTCCTGTCTCGTTTTGAAGTAACTAATCGACGAGAAAGGAGAGATCTAGTCACGCTAGCAAGCGCACAGTCCGATAAAAGAAGAGACAGCCAGCTGAATACTGGACCTTCAATGGAGCACGTCACGCTATGTAAGTCCCGGGTCATCACTCGCCACTAGAAGGAAAAAGAAAAAAGTACAGCCCTTATCTGCATTACCTTCACGACTACTTAACATTACTCTGCAAATATGTGTATACTGTAGATAAAAAAAACCATGCTATTCCTAAAACGTTACTACGGCCACAAGAAAGATAACGATTCCGTGCATTTTATTTATTCAAAATCTCGTGAGCCTCACAAAACAAATTCTATCTTTAAAGCTGAGTCCATTATTACAAAATGAGGAACTGAGAGCACCCCCCCCAACACACACACACACACACACACACACACACACACACACACACACACACACACACACACACACACACACACACACACACACACACACACACACACACACACACACACACACACACACACACACACACACACACACACAATCTGAACACGAACTAGTACATGTTTCTAAACAAAGGCTTATGTGTGAAAATGGAGAACCAGGATTTAAGTCCTATGGTAATCAGTGAGCCATAAACAGGGCGAAATATGTTAGAACAGCTTCGAAACATATTGGCACATTTCCGATACGTTGAGGAGTTTATGAAACGAAAAAGTTGTTAATACAAATTTAGAAAACAAAGGAGCGGAGTTGTTCTATTCCCAACCACTGTATGATGACTGAGTGATAGAGTGAATAATTTTATGTCTGGACCACCTGTGCTGCCAAGAAGTAACCTGGTGATTGTTAGTAATTTTGTCGGGTGATACAGATTGCGGCCGGCCCCGTGGTGTAGGGGTAGTGTTCCTGCCTCTTACCCGGAAGTCCCGGGTTCGATTCCCGGCCAGGTCAGGTTTTTTTTACCTGGACCTGAGGGCTGGTTCGAGGTCCACTCAGCCTACGTGATTAGAACTGAGGAGCTATCTGACGGTGAGATAGCGGCCCCGGTCTCGAAAGCCAAGAATGACGGCCGAGAGGATTCGTCGTGCTGACTACAAGACACCTCGTAATCTGCAGGCCTTCGGGCTGAGCAGCGGTTGCTTGGTAGGCCAAGGCCCTTCAAGGGCTGTACTGCCATGGGGTCTGGGGTCTGGATACAGATTGCACAGAGATTTTCAAACACCGTCGGCAGCCTTGAAGATTGTTGTCTGTAGTTTCCTATTTTCACACCAGGCAAATGCTGGTCGCTACCTTCCCAATTCTAGCCCATTCCCATCATTCCGTCCCCGAAAACCTTTCTTGTATTAGTACGACGTTAAACCACTAGCAAAAAGTAATACTAGTAAATAAGCCTAAACCTTCAAAAATTCCAACAACAATGACATGGAGAGAGAAGATTCTTGACCGCACTTCAAACCTCGATTATCTCGGCCAGAATCGAACCCACTAACTTGAGATCCTGAGTCGACGATAACAACTGAGCAGCAGGACGAGCGAGCGAGTGGTGTCAAATCAATCAGTCACTACTGATCTGCATTTAGGGCAGATGCCCAGGTGGCAGATTCCCTATCATATGTTTCCCTAGACTTTCCTTAAATTATTTCAAAGAATGGGGACCAGCCCCTCCTCGTCTCCCGAATACAGAGGCATAGAGCCCACTCTTCTGTTTTGCACGGTTGGCCGGTCGGAGTGCAGAGCTGTCGGATCACGGACGGTTGCTGACTTTTTTCCAAGCTGAAGAGCATGATCAAAGAGCATAGGTTCGCCTCGACAGAAGAGGTAAAGGCATTCACGACGTACGCACTAAAGGAGGTCACCAAAAATGGCCTGCAGGACTATTTTGATAAGTGGTACGGACGCTGGCAGAAGTGTGTCGCCGTCCAAGGTGTTTACTTTGAATGTGGTGTTTCGTAAAATCTTGCATGTCTTTTGTAATAACTTTTATCACAAATCATAAATGTACTCTACCACGAATATATGTCAGTAATGAAAATCGTGAAATGAATGTCACATAACTTCGCCTACATGTCCACATATACTGCAGCAGCACGATTACATTTTTCAGTACCGCTGTAACCTCATGCCCATCTGCTAAACGCTGTCAGGACGCATCACACGCAACCGGAATATCTAGCGCGTGATACTACTAAGCCATAAAGCACGGTGTCAGTGATAATGAACTCATGCTCACAATGTTAGCGTCACGAAATTCAGAAAGTATTATACGGTACGGCATTCTGTTTAACGATCCTGTTTCAGTGGCAAATGAAGCGTATCGGGCCGTTTTACTGAAGGATAAAAGAAATTGTATGTTTTTCTTAATTCGACCATCGTCACCTGGCCAAACACAATCGAGCAGCAACAGATCAGTAGCCACCAAACGTTTAGGCGTTCACCAAAATAACAATTCCACGTTGTAAGTTTCTTTCTACCTACAGCATCTACAACACAGTGCGTTCCAATGAGAGCACCAGAGGCCGACAGGAAGGGGTTCGATACCAGGCCACGTCAGTCTCGAGTCCGTAGATCCACTGGCACGTAAAGGAACTCCTGCGGAACAACGTTACTGTACTTCAGCGTCTCAAAAAACCGTAAAAAGTAGTTAGTAGGACATAATACCTATTAAACTGTATTATTATTATTATTATTATTATTATTATTATTATTATTATTATTACAGTCGAACCTCGATATCTCGAACCTCCATCAACCGAATTTTCAATATCTCGAAGTAACTTAAATTTCCCGGCCGTTTGTCATATTCTTCAAGTGTATTTACTTCTCTATTACTCGAAATTCGGTTACACGGTTACACGAAACCTTTCCTCCCTTGAAGCAAAAATACTCTGTAACTCGAATTTTGTGCAACATTAACTGTGCAATACGGCATTTGTGGTTTGTGAGGAACAGTTAAGAAGTAATGAAAGGTTTACAGTGATGCTGGAAGCTAATATCAAGGGAACCGAAAAACTAAAACTTCTAGTGATCGAAAAATCGGCGAAGCCTCGCTGGTTCTCGGGTGTGAATTAATTACCGGTCACGTACGAAAGCAACCCCCGAAGTCGCGCATGACAAGCTCCATTTACGAATCTCGGCTGCGAGGTATTGACGAGAAGTTTCAACGTGAAGGGAGGGAAGGTTAACCGTAACAAACAGAAGAGACTACCGGATTTCTTCCAAAGGTGTTAACAGAGGTAGCCTATGTTTGTTTCACTATTGTATGTACTGTACCCTGTCTTCTAAAAAGTTACTATAATAAGTGTTATAATTAAGGCGATGCCGTAAAATAGAGTTTGTTTCTATACTTTGTTAGTACTGTTAACAATAACGTATTCAGTATAAGCCCGTGGACACATGATTCAAGTATGTGTTAGGGTAGGTTTCCATGTGAGATTAACTGGGAGAGTAACTCTCGATATCCGCTCTCAGGTTATTGTCCATTTGAGAGTTAATTTCGGCCCGAATAACTATCGAGAGTAGCCCGCGAGTCCCTCGCCAAGATAGCTTTCACGAGTTCTCATCACACCCTGTCCACTTATGCACTTGTAGAGAGTGGAGAGTAGTCGATGTGTCATCACACTACTACTGACAAGTCACAGCAGCTGTGATTATTCCCTGTAAAAAAAGAAGTCCACTTTGGTAATTGTTATCTGTCCCGCTACCGCTTTTCCTGTTTTTAATTTTTTTCAGTTCTTGAGATACCTTAAACAGTAGAGAGCATCAAATTATTGATTTGAATATCGTATATATGTATTATATTGTACTGTACTGTTAGATCATCAGCCCAGAGGCTGGTTGGATCCTCAAATAGCACCACCAAAGGCTATGCAGTAATAGGGAAACCGCAAAAACCAATGGCAGAGCCCAAATGAGGCGTACTAGGCAAGATGAGGATTATATTATATACTTGTTATTATAATAATAACCAGACTACAATCATTACAATATATTTCCATGCAAATTGATGTGATTATAATAAAATATAAACTAACAATTTATTCTTAATTCGCCTTTGTTAAACAGACTTAATTTACCTGATTCCTTAAGTTGTGAAGTTCCCTTTGAACTTCAGCTCCGGAACACGAAAACTTCACTCCTATTTCCTCGAAAGTTTTATGTTTCTTCACTCTGTCACGGTAATCGCTACAAAATTTCTCGACTTTTATACATTTCAATTATCAGTTTTGTTTTCTCCGGTGATCAATTGTTAGCCATCTTGCAATTGAAAATAGAACCAAGGTCTCGATAGCTTCGCCACAATTCGAACACAGTTCGTATCTGGAGAGCTAATCTCCGAGAGGGCCGGGGAGAATGTGTCGACTAGCGAGGACGCTGAGACAAGTTAGCTCTCGGAGATTTGCGAGGGAATTTCCGATAGCTGCTCTCGGCACTGTGTCCATTGGCGAGTAACTGCTATCGAGAGGTTCTCGGCAGTATTTACTCTCAAGTGTACGGGCACCTTTATACATGCTCAAAAAACGGTATTCTCTATGTCTCGAAATTTCGATAACTCGAAATAAAATTTAGTTCTCGACGTGATTCGAGATATCGAGGTTCCACTGTATTATTATTATTATTATTATTATTATTTTCAATCATCATTAATGGTACTACCTACAATCAATTGATCAATCATTAACTCCAGCGACATCAACACCTTGATCTATTGATTACGACAGCTGGGAAACGAACGAAAATTACGATGGCTCTCACATTTATTTCGTCTAACAACATGGCAGCAGAGCACGTGCAAGTGCGTGATGCCGCAGCCAGTAACGCACAGTTGGTACTGTGTAGAGAACAATGTTAATTTTTTCAAGCCGAGTTGTTTCTGTTTTGTCACTGAAATTCGTGACTGTGGTGACATCGCACGCTGCCTTTCCTCTCGCTCATTTCTTGCACGACTGACTGCATGGCTGGCTGGAACTGCTAAGAGCCACGTACTGTACTACAAGCGTCTGTTCCCATTCCTGAATCGAAGGAAGTCGTGCCAACCGTTACACATTTCCGCCATGCCAGAATGACATACATCATCCGTGTTGAGACAAAACTGAACTCACAAAATGTTTTCTTATCATGAAAGTCATTTTCTCCACTTTCGACTTAATTAATTTAAAATTCCGAGATTTTCCAGTCTGTCGAAACTAATTTGGTAATAACATACATTTAGGAAATCCTGAAAAAGAAAACATTTAGTAAGAGATTATGCCTGAAAATTAATTAATGAAATGTTTGAAGTATAATCTGTTAACAAATGTTTTCCTTTTCATGTATATTATATTGAATTAGTTTCAACAGACTGAAAAACTTCACAGTTATAAATCATAAAGGTGTCGTGTTAAAATTGGGATAGAAATAAATATGTAAATTGAAGCAAGAAAGCTTTGTGATCGTTGTTGATATCTGGTTCATAGCCATGAGACTACCAAATTCTATGTGGAATTTAAAGGACGTAACTGTTCAATTAAAATACGATACAGGCAATGGAGGGATACTAGCTACTCTCGCCTTGTGGAGAAGTCAATGACATATCCGCCTTGTGCGAACTCCGCAGAGACTACGATTTCTCCTCATCTTATCACCTTTCAACACGAGACAGCAACAACAACAACAACACATCAACAACTTTCTACTGTTCAAAACCATACGAGAAATGTAAGCACAAAGGAAATATTTAACTTCTACATCCGAGAGTAAATTCTAATTTTAAAACGAACTGTACTGACGTGATGTCTTGTACTATTATAATGAAAATGTCCAGTAGCTAACTGCATGACGTAAATATAAACAGACTCCAGCATTCTGTAAATTGTGTGTAAATTTCTATGTGATGCCGTCATATTTTAATGTAACGCTTAATCCACTGCAAACTGCAGTATTAAGGTATCTGAATTATTTAAGGTAGATCCTATGTGTGAATTTGTATACGAACGTATTGAATTTACAATAGTTAATAACTGGACCGCTCAATTTACTGTAAGCCATAGTGTGAAATTTTGAAATACTTTAGATACGTGTGAGTTTGTATAGGACGGCGTTGTAAGTCATTGTACTGCTCAACCTATACAGTAGTATTGCAAGCCGTAGTGTTAAGCACTGGAAATACTCAAGTTATGTGTGGATTTGTATACGATGATGCTGAATTTAGAACGTTAACCTAGTAGTATTTCTTGTAATATTTCCTTTCCATGGATTTGTTTGTTGTATTGTTGCTGGGTAATTATGTTTTAACTTTATTTCATCACCACACTACTGTAAGTTATTATTGCCACCGGGATAATTCCCGATGTCGATGTTAATAATAATAATAATAATAATAATAATAATAATAATAATAATAATAATAATACACACCGAGCTCGATAGCTGCAGTCGCTTAAGTGCGGCCAGTATCCAGTATTCGGGAGATAGTAGGTTGGAACCCCACTGTCGGCAGCCCTGAAAATGGTTTTCCGTGGTTTCCCATTTTCACACCAGGCAAATGCTGGCGCTGTACCGGTACCTTAATTAAGGCCACGGCCGCTTCCTTCCCACTCCTAGCCCTTTCCTGTCCCATCGTCGCCGTAAGACCCATCTGTGTCGGTGCGACGTAAAACAACTAGCAAATAATAATAATAATATTAATAATAATAATAATAATAATATTAATCATAATAATAATAATACATTTTCCATATATTAGCCTATAACGCGATTTTCACCACCATCAGGGTCACCACCGCCATCACAATCAAACTTAATAAAGAAAATACGCGTGTAAACTAGCACAAAATATTTCCTCGCAGATAAATTTAGATTAGCAGATTGTCAATTGAATCAAAATTTGAGAGACTGAGTTATATTTCACGTAAAACATGTTGTAATATTTCATCTGCAGCACTGGGAATCTCGTAAATTGCAGCATACTTCATGGACCTCACGCGCACGAGTTATACTAGATATAAATACTTCATGAACCTCGTGGTTTATTTATGAGCGAATCTTCAGAAATTAGCTAAGTGTAAATAGGGCCGTATTTTAAGTCTAATTTCTTCTTGAAACCTTTCCATAAAGATAGTTGATGTTCACTGACTACTGTGCAACCCAGGTCACATAGTCCTACATTTTACATTAGACTATATTAAGTTTCCGGAGTTCGGCATTTATTGCTTTACCATAGAGAGATTAAAAAGGGTCAAATAACGTCTTCACTGGCAATCGAGGGTGCCACCTCTGAAACTCAAATCATCAAGGCCGCCGGGTGTATAAGTCAAAGGTGATGGAAATTTAAGAATGATAATAAACAATAAGATTTTCTCCTCATGCGGAGAAGAAAGTACTAAGTACTTACCGGAATATGCATGGGTCAAAAAGAATTCAGGAAGATGTTACCCACACCTTAAAAAACCCTCGCTATCTCCTGTACAGGATAATTCAGTAAAAGCGCAGAGAAATGAAACTTAATAATCTCCAAATCATTTTGGAAGAAACTTGGGACTAATACAAAAGAAAAAAAAACGAAAGTGTTCGCATTCGTTGGCACGAAGTTGTTATTAAATGCAAGAGGAATGTGTCAGTAAATTTACTGGCACGTTTTAAGATTTCATTTTCCAGGCAAAAATTCTGCTACTCCGGTGTCTCTTAAGACCAATTACTAGTTAAAGAGATGATAAATAAAAGGTAATAGTATGTAATTAAATTTACACCCTAGGTCTTCAATGTATGTTTCTGGCTAGGCGAATGCAAAGTTTGATGGGCTTTTATAGGTAGGTGAGGGGTTAAAAAGATTGAGAACTTTCATTGAGTTAACAATAACACAAAACAATGAAGAGATGTTTCGCAGCACTCTTCCGCAGTTTTTTGGAACAGCTCCCAGCATGAAGCTTGCTTGCTTTCTGGTATGTGCTCGGAACTATGAAGCGCGACGAATGCGTAAAATACAGTGCACTGAACTGATGTCGTTCACTAGCCCACTGTACTACGTCATAGGGGATCTTGAAGTAAGAAGAACTGTAGGGGCCACATGTGCCAATGAACAGAATATGAACTATCTGTAAAACACAGAAGTGAAATCCTCTCTTCTTATCTTAGCAGCCACGAGGAGTCATAAGGCGCCACCTTACCACTGATGTACTAATTACACTGTTTTATCATATCGATTAGTTATGACGCTTTATGAAGTCTTACACTGATGATAAGATTGTTTTAGTTTCTTTTTTCCCCGGCGGCGGCATACTTACGAGTCTCTTTTCCGTCACAAACCACGCCTTGAGCAGCCAGCGGTTGCGAGGCAGAAAACGGAAATCTGTAATGGGCTCTATGAAGACCTCGCCACTATACATTAATGAGACATTCAATTATTAAGTAAGGCATTCGACCTTACGGGCGTGGTTCTTCGACCGGGTGTTACAATACGCCGCTCAAGTGGACTGAGACATTCACCTTTCATTATTAGTATCAGTCATTAACGATACCTTAACTGAGAAAAGATCAGGAAGTATGATTGTAGTTCCACTTAATTTTAAATATCTTAGCTATCAGTCACATAACCAACAATTTTACGCGTAATATTAGCACATGAACTTAGCTTATCAGAAGGAAAATTCTTCATGTGTACTGACCGGAATTCGAACCCGCAGCTGCCTAGATGAAAGAAGTTTATGGTGAAACAAATAACCCCACCAGAATACCAATAATTACCAATGGTATGCAGAAGGAGAAAATGTGTTCAAGTTTTTTTTGAAGACATACGAATATTTAAACTCAGAATATATACTCTATGTACTGTCGCTCTAAAAATAAAATATAAAAGAATCAGAACTATCTGTAACCACAGAAGTTGAAATCCTTTCTTATCCTCACAGCCATAATTATAATTAAAATATAATTCACCTCCCATGTACAGCGAGTTTCTCTCATTGGTTGGCCGGCAGGCGCGCCCAGCTTATCTGCCTCCCGTTGACTCACCACTTCCCGTTACACAGCGCAGCGACAACACGGGAATGCCCACACTTCGCAGTTCAGGCCCGTGCCTAGAACGAGTATTAAGTGTTGATCTGTCGCTCCAACTGTGCTCGCGCTGTGAAGTGTTACTATGGGGTATAATTCCCATAATGCCTCAACGTGTGTACAAGGTAGAGGAAGGGGTATTTATGCATGGTAATTATGTGAAAACAGTCTTGCAGGGAAGTCGTTAGGCAATTTGTAACACCATTTCCAGGTGTACGCCCTCTACATAGACCGTGAGGAAACTCGTAAACAAACTGAGAGGAACTGGTTCTTTACTCGATAAAAAGCGAAGCGTTAAATAACGTATACTTAACGAGAAAAAAAATCCCTAAGACGATTTGGACAAGAAGCCGGGGTTTCGAAGAGCTCAGCATGATGGGCTACGAAAATGTGTGGATGCACGAGGAGAACATTTCCAACATCTCCTGTCATAAAGTACGAGCTTATTTTTTAAATTCTTAATTACTAATTTTCTTATGAAAATGAAAACCTACAACCAGTTTTCCAGTCATTGACCGGGTCAGGGATGTAATGAATGAAGCATATATAGGCAGTTAGTACGATGGGGTCGCAACTCCCAAAGTGATATATTAATGACTGATAGATGCTATGAAATGAGAATGGAGAGTGTTGCTGGAATGAAAGATGACAGGGAAAACCGGAGTACCCGGAGAAAAACCTGTCCCGCCTCCGCTTTGTCCAGCACAAATCTCACATGGAGAGACTGGGATTTGAACCACGGTATCCAGCGGTGAGAGGCCGACGCGCTGCCGTCTGAGCCACGGAGGCACTAATTTTCTTAATTCTTATTTTATTAACTATAATTTTTATCTCATGTCATGCTGCCCTTGTTGCTTGCAGCGGAGCGGGGAGTGATGAGTCAACGGTAGACAGGTAAGCTGGGGAGGGGTGCACCCGGCCAACCGATGAGAGAAACTCACCGTAGTTCGACGTATTGTACCAGCAGAAGAACATCCTTCCTTCAATTTATATTCTGGTGTGCGTGACGCTCGGTTCGATAGACTATCTCCCTATCTCAATGACGACTATAGATGCGCTGCCTTTAACCACGAGGCCAACACTACAGATAAATAGACTATACTCTCAACAAGAAATCATGACGTTGACTGTGGAGAAAAGGAAACTTACCGAGTTCACGGGATACAAGTACATTTCCCGCATGTTCGCCTTTACTTTCCAACTTGCCAATCATGACTGTTATCCCAATTTCTGGGCCCTGCGTATCGGTCGACAGTGACATTTTCATCCTCATCACGACGTGCAGGTCGCCTGCGGGAGTCAAATAGAAATATCTGCACCTGGCGAGCCGAACCCATCCTGGGATATCCCGGCACTAAAAGCCATACGACATTTCATTTCGTTTTCGGAAACGATACCCCTGTGCCTTCCTTTCCTTCACCAGAATACGGTGTCTGCATACACAGAGGAGCATGAACGCTCAACTCAAGGCAACATTCTCATTTTCCTCTAATTCAGTCTCTGTAATTCTGTACAGAAGTATGGAGGGTGTTGTTCACTAGCACCCAACACCCGTACCATCATGATTACAAGTATTCCTACAGAATGTAAATTCTGCATAAAACAAGAGGTGTAGATAAAAGATGAAGGTAGGGACCTAAAGGAATGGGATAATACCTGTGAAATACAGTTGAAACCATCATTACTTTGGTTTATCATTCTACGGAAAAAACCGAGCGAGTTGACAGCGCGGATAGGGTCATGCAATTGTGAGATTTCATTCGGGAGACAGTGGGTCCAAATAGCCCCGTCGGTAGCCCTGAAGAGGGTTTTCCGTGGTTTTCCTTTTCATACCAGGCAACTGTTAGTGCTGTACCTTCATTAACGCCACGGCCCCTACGTTCCCAATCCTAGCCATTCCCCTACCTTTCCGTCACCGACAACCTTCGATGTGTTAGTATGACATTAAACATGTAGACAAAATAACATTCTAAGAAAAAAATAATGAAAATCGAACTAACGCCGTTAACTTTGACATCCCACAGCATTATGCAGCATGGTGTTTACTGGAATCCTACCTATAAACTCTCCGTCTTGACAGCTAATATTATCAGTCAACTGTTTCTATATTTCTTGTCGATATATTGCAGGCGTGTGATATATCTAGGATCAGCGATGTAGTAAGTAAGTAAAATTTATTATCATGAAATACGATAGCTAAAAATACAACCCATGTTAATTCCAAAAGTGAACACAGAACCTATGTAGATGGCTAACTTACAAATCTCTTTAATTAAAACTACAGTAATTAAAAGGAAAATGTTTCACTAAACTGACAGCCAGTTTCTTGTAAGTAGACTAGACATATGTATTATTGGATCTAGATAAAAACATTAAGACAAACAGCTTCTTTCAAATGTGTCATACATGGCTCAGGAAATAGGATGTGTCTCAGACGTTTACCTCTCTGAATTTTGTCCCGTGGATGCGATCACGCACCCAGGGAATAGGTCAAGAATGACTGATCGACTGAGATTCATATGAAGGCTAATATTCAAGACAGGAAGCTTCAAATCCTAATTCCAGCTTGTTATAGAAAACGATGGTAAATATACCAATATCTCGTCAAAATATAAACGCACTGACATATCAGAAACAACATGTGTATTTACGGTAAGCGCACATGCTGACGACCGTGATGACATTAGTTTCTCTCTATACGGAATCTAAATGAGCACAGTAAACAAGGAACGTGAGCCTTCTTCGAAAGTTGAAGCGCAGGCAGTGAACTGGGCAGTACAGAAGCTAGAGAAGAATCTGAAGACAAAAGGAGCGGTTCGGTGCAACGTGCAACTCATTTTCTGTTAATCTTGTTGGTAGGGTAAGATCTCCCGGCGTTCTCTACTTTCGCATTTTCTGAATGTCTATTGTTTTTGTCCAACGTTATTGTCATGGGGAGCAATCCAACTAGAGCTCCTTCGCAAGTTTCATTGTTACCCTATGGTATACAAATATACTGCGTTAATGTTCAACATTTCAATGAAAAATGAAAATAAAAACTGAACCGTAAATCACAATTATCAGTGGTTTCCATTCAGGGCGAGGAGCCCTATTCAAGCTTACGGCCTTATTTATGAGTTAATGTTACACACACGCGCACCAATGCACACAAGAGATGTATGGATATGGATATGTCCTGTCCATAGCTTATCAACTGACTACTTCCTATTTATTGCTGATTAGCTATCGTTTATTTTTACATTTTTGCTTTTAACACTTTGTACAATGTGAGTAGTTTTTAAATGTTTATCTGTTCTATGTGATAGCATGATGTAATAAATGGCATCGTCTACAGACTATTATGTTGATTACATTTTCCTACCCACACTAATCCACGGATTGTAGTCAAACGACCTCCAATGACATACCCACTACAATTTGTGTAGTCATAATTTTCGTGAATTTTGCATTTCATCTATCAGTAATGGCTTCCCCTCTTCTATTAATGGTAAAATACTATAATTTCAACCCATATAGCCAACCCTTTGCGTGATACAGCCAGATATTGGCTTGGATGGCGCTTTCCATTAAATTTATTTTTCAAACTCAAACAATAGCAATAGAATTGAATATTTTGTCTTCTCCATGGCAGTAGATATTTAAAATGAATCAATTTCAAATGTTTTCGAACCATTACCTTAATGGAATGGCATGGAAACAAAAGTGGAGGAATATACAATTCACTGACCCAAGGCTAGCCTGACTTTGTGTACAAAAATCAATGGTACAATTCAGAATAAATAAGAAACTTCAGTGAAAATTAACTATGTGTCAGCTAATACGCGATGGCAATTAACTTGTAGGTATTTACTAGATAAAACAATTCAAAACCTTCACGTTCTAAAGAAAGTGATTTCGTTTTCAGTGGAAGTATAATAATTGTTGTTCCATATTACGAGCTAGTGACATTTTCGTAAGCCTAAATGATGTAACATGATACGTAACGGTATATGTGAAGCTTCTACTGTGATTTGAAAAATAAAGCTGCAACAGTAGCTATCAGAATAGCAGAATTTCACAGCTAATCAACGGGGATTATTAAACCTGTCAGGAACACGTGGCCACAATTTTAATATGAAACTGAGTATATTGACCAACAAGGACTATTTATGCATGGAGCACGTTCAGTACAATCGACCTGCTTTGTACTTAACTAACATATCTCGCTTGAAATTAAGGTCCGTACGCGATTTGAGATTGTTGTGGTTTCTTTGATCCCTGATTTACTAATGGAAAATTCAGTTCCCATGCCCAATATTTTGTGTAACTACTATACTGTGGTTGTACTAACAGTGCCAATGTTTCGCTCGAGAACATTTCTGGGCAAAATTTTTGAGTGTCGTAATCGTAACTCTTGCAATCTGACTTGAAATTAAATACGAATTCAATAAGAAGAATTTGCCACACTAAACCTGAAATGAGAACAGCAAAAATAAATGAATAAACCTCAACCCCACATACAAGTCTTCCCAACATTTCCAACACTTTTCCCATATTACCTCAAGTACGGTACCCTACCAGTTACGACGATGCTGCTGCTGATGATGATGCTTTATTTTTAAAGGGGTCTAATATATCGGTCATCGGCCCCTAATGGTACGAAATGAGATGAAATGGAATGACAACTTAAATTCCAAAATTCATCCACTGACCAGAATTCAAAACTTGATCATGAAGAATGAATGGGTGAATATGAATTTAAAATAATCAGCGGATCCAACACACAATAATGAAAGTTACAAATAATTCCAAAATCATTTCACTGACTTGGATTCCAAATGACGACGATGAATAATGATTATGAACTTAAAAAGAAACGAACTAAAAACAATGATATATCCCTTCTGACCAAGGGGCTGCTTCCAAAGCGCAATCCTGAATCGATGATGCTTGTTGTCTAAAGGGGTCCAAAATCCAGGTCAACGGCAACTCATAATGGTACTACCGCTAGTAAAGTAGAACCATGGTATTTCTCATGTAGCGGTACTAATCACAAGTAACGCCGACTCACGGTTTCACACATTGTGGTACTACTCACAGGTAACGCAGACCTATGGTGTTTCTCATATAATGGCGCTACCAGTTATGAGAAAGCTGACCTGTACTGTAAGATAATTTTCTATTGGGACATGTCAGAACGACAATTACCGTGCAAATAGTGTAACCTATCAGTCTGCAAAAAGTCCACGTGAAAGTGTCAAGTTCCAGTCTAAGTAGCTCGCAGAAACTGCTTCCAAACAGTGCAAATTAACACTACTGAGAGTAATAATGACAAAGTATAAGTTACTTCTCAAGATAGAAATTATGTGAGCCTACTTTTGAGACTTATGTTAGTGGAGAATGCCTGGCTTCAAGTCCATGAACAGACTCCACAGCTGTACGATCAATGGTATCGACCACGGGATGATCAGAGATGACAAGCGAGATGACAGTTCTAAACCACAGTTAATTTCGACTTTCACGTACTCGATCACCTCTCCCTCACGTGTAAAACCTGTCCGACTCTCAGATTTCTATGGTATCCGTACTGGTTTCCGAATCATTAATTAATTAATTGCGACTTGGATTAGGGTAGCATTTATTTGTTATTTTATTTACGTCACATTGACACAGATAGGACTTATGGTGACGGTGGAATACGACAAGGCTAGGTTTAGGAAGGGACCGACCGTGGCCTCAATTAAGTCGCATTCCCAGCATTTGCATGGTGTAAAAAAGGGAAGCCGTGGAAAACAATCCTCAAGGCTGCCGACAGTGGGGTTCGAACCCACGACTCCTGAATACAAGCTAACAGCTACGTGACCCAAACCGTGTAGCCAACTCACTCACTGATTTGGGAAGATCGTTTTGTGATTTATAGTAATAAGATCTATCTCAGAACATACCAGCAAAGAGCGTGAACATTTTGGAGAGAAAAAAAAAAACATTTAGGATAGCAGCCTAAAGTTGACATGACACTCTGCATTCTCATCTCTGTTCTGACGTGCTGTACACCCGCTCGGCTACATTAATACGCTACAACAACAACAACAACAACAAGAAGAAGAAAAAGCAGAAGAAGAAGAAAAAGAAGAAGAATTTCAACCCCCAACGTCGGCTCCCATGAATATTATATTCCATTGGTTCTCATTTTCACACATATGCCGAAAACCCTGCAATGTTACCGCGACTTTAAAATTATATATATATATACATACACGTTTGACGTCCCATCAATCATCTGATATAATCTTAACGAGTCATCTGATATAATTTTCACGAGATGGTGGATAACCGGAATTTTGCCCCAAAAAGGGGGTTTCTTAACGTGCCAGTAAGTGTGCTGAATCTCGGATTTACGTACTCCTAACCGACTGTGCTACGGTTCGATCCCACAACCTCGAACACGAGAAGCGTGTAGATAACCAACAATGCTTCATAGGCCGTCTTCCAGAAGAGAACAACTTATGTAAATTTAAGCCACATCTGCGCGACAAATTACATTTTCACCTATATAATTTGACGCTGACAAGGAATTTTACATAATTATATGAATGCGCATCTAAATTTTCCATTAACTGCGTCAGCTGTTCACAGGAATTCAAGTAACTTTCCACTGCGCGGCCAATTTAAAATGTTTAGGTACGGTACTCAGAATTATAAAGCCTTATAAAGCCTTTGTATTAATTACTTTCCATACATTACACCTTACTTAATTCCTTCCCAGTTAGGTTTCACAAGAGCAACGAACGTGCTAGGAATTAGTACTAACTTCACCGCGAGTAATATCTCCCAACGGAAAGAAAAATAATAATTGTCGATATGACAAACTCTCAATGGTGAATATCAAGTACAAGATAATCCATTGTGAAAGCTCAAAAATCACCCTGCAGTTATACTCGGCCATCATTTTAGGACACAGCTCGAGTGCATGTTCCACAAGCTGTGGCTGAGTTTATCAATCGCTGGGATTTGAAAGTCCTCTTTCATCCATATGATCTCCTGATTTGAACCCGTATGACTTTGATTTAATCCCCAAGAGGAAGAAACAACTTCGCGGCATTTGGTCCAGAACTATCCCAACATTATTCTGGCAGAAGACTGTTCAACGAAGCTATCGACCAAATAGGAGCTATCTGCTTCCGCATCGCTGGCAACGGTTAAATTCTACAACACGGTGATACCACGGCAGGTCAACAAAACTCTTATGCTTTACCGGTTGTAATTAAATTACACGAAGAGGTGTAACTCTATACAGTATTTTTCACACACCGAACTTTTATACACGTACATCGAGGCATGAAGCCACTGTTTAATCCACCTAATCACCCTCTGGGTACGAACAGGGTAATCCTTAATTTGAAATATGCTGAACACAGATACATGGATGTTGCATGCATATAAATTTTCCGACAATAATAATAGTAAAATATGAGACTAGGATATTAAAATGAATACCTTGAACGCATCGACAAGCTACAGAATTATCGTCAGTATTACCCTCTGCAGCAGTAACGAACAGAGAAACCACCAAATAGCCACATATTTATATCCCAGTCTCATGCAAACGATTATTGTATTTAATTTCTACTCATTGTAATGGTTTGTATTACGTTACATTCTTTTTCGCGTCATAGCTTTGACGGCGTGAGTGAAAATAATGATATATAAAATTCATAGTCCACTTCAGAAGATATGTCACGGACACCATGAATGAGTTTTATCCATCAAGACAAGACTCAGTGGATGACATCAGACAACCAACCGCATCGAAGTTATTCTGCAACACGTGCTCGAATATATTTGATTACAGGAAATTGTTAATTATAGACGGGTAATGAATGTAAATCACTCCACGCCGGCATCATGCCTGCATATGCCACATCTAATGGAATATTAATTAACGAATCCTTGTTACCGTTCACTGATTTTATACAGCGTATTTCCCTCTCATATGGACATCAATGTCTTATTTAACAAAGAATTGCGTTTATATGAACACATTTAACTGGCCAATCGAAATCATAATACCGTATAAGACGAATATGTCATTGCTTACAGAATATTTTCCAGTATGATCGCAGGAAAGGAAGGAGCAAAAAAAAAAAGAGCAGTAGCCCACAATATTTTGAATATTCATTCTTATTGTGCAGTACTTTCATGATTGTCCAATCTCAAAGATTCTGAACGGTGATCAGGATAGCGAGAAACAAGATGTATCCACAAACAAACTGCTGGGATAAGAAACGAGGGATATGAAAGAAGTAACTACTCAGAAAGGAGTGACAGCGTGTCTGATTTTTTATTTTTTATAATAAAACTGGTGGTAAAGGAGATCAATGTGAAATTTCGAAAACAGAAACCGCAAGTTCACGGAGAGGAAATTAAAATTGAGATTTGTCGACAATATACGAGATCTGTAGAAATTACTGAATAGTGTGGACACGGTCTTCCCAAGAAGGAGAACTAGATGTAAACAAATCACTTTCAAAATAATTGTTTGCAGCCGAATGAATTACGGACGTAAATGAAAAATAAGATAAGGAAATTAAAATGTAAAATAAGTAGATTAATATTGTTACTTGAGAGTAGAATAACCAATGATGGCAAAGAAGGGCATGAAATGCAGACTAGCTCAGGCAAGGAGAACCATCCTTGAGGAAAGAAATCTGCTTACTTCGAGATTGATATGCGTGTTAGAAAAATATTTTTGAACACGTTTGTGCGAGGCGTGGCACTACAAAGTGCAACATGGACAATAACTGGCGCTGAAAGAAAGAAAGAAAGAAAGAAAGAAAGAAAGTGAACGGACCTTACAGAATACATAAATGCAGACGTTTCTTTCAACTCATAGCTTTAGGCCATAGTAATTGATGAGTCCCACACAAAATCCAATTCCTTCAAAATAAACTCATACCATTGCGCCGAAATGTACATCCGATAAAAAAGATGTCCATTGGCCAATATAATGTAAACGGACTCAAGGTACCAAAACAAGACTGACTGTTAGAGTATACCAAGCCATTTAAGATGCTATAATTCAGTAACGTTTACGAACAGAAGACATTCCCTTTAAAAGAATTGAGTGTAAGGACACTAATTTTGTAGGCGTTAAAATTGAGAAGCGGTTCCACATCTGAATATTACAGCACATATCATAATATATGATATGATAGCATACCCTGGGGAAATGTTACAACCCCTTTGTCTTGAGCCCCAGCCACGTCCCTCGTCTCGCAACAACCCCTGTAACGTGATTAATGGTGCATTTATTGAAGGGCTAATCTACTTTTCCTTTCAACGGATTTAACATGCAACATTCTGTTAGCTGGCAACAGCCCGCTGGGGAGGCGACTACGCGTTCGCCCCCATACCACAACCAATAGGGCAGTTGTACGTCCAATCCAGCACCGCGTTCATCTTGACTCAGAAGAGCGATGGTGCACTTCAAATTGCATTCTGGAGAAATATTAGATATTGGACCAAGCATAGAAGGAGCACACAAAGTCAGGCAACAGATATCCAGAACCATAAATACTCTTGAACCTTAATTCTGAAAGCCGACCTGTTTTCAAATCGAACTTCACGGAATATCCTTTCATTTTTACTAACCTACCAACGCATTATTATTATTATTATTATTATTATTATTATTATTATTATTATTATTATTATTTACAATCTGCTTTACGCAGGTAGGTCTTATGGCGACGATGAGGTTGGACAGGGCTAGGTGTGGGAAGGAAGCGGCCGTGGCCTTCATTAAAGTACAGCCCCAGCATTTGCCTGGTAAGAAAATGGCAAACCACGGAAAACCATCTTCAGGGCTGCCGACAGTGGGGGTCGAACCCAATATCTCCCGAATGGAAGCTCACAGCTTCGTGCCCCTAACCGCATGGCCAACTTGCTCGGTCGAATGGCTGGAAACAGGCTGTGGATTTTCATTGTCATTACCTGAGTCGACACTGAAAAAGAATGATTTCCTTCTTGACAAATTATCCACTATGTTGCTCAAGTTCACAGGAAGATGGCCAGTTAAGGTGAAACAGAACAAATGAGAAGAAACGTTTGGTTGTATTTTAACGTAACCGATTAGAAGCAGCAGCAGCAGCAGCAGCAGCAGTAGATCTACCCAAACAGTAATTCTCTGCTTATCTGGTATTACGTTAACTTGCGGGAATATAATGAACAGTTGATCTCAAGGAGAGTAGAGGATATAACATTTGCTTGCTTTGATCCCCTGAACTGCATGTTGATTTTCTTAGACGACATTTCCATACATATACAGCGGAGTAGCCGTGTGTGATAACGCGGTACAGCGATGGACCCAAGCTCTGCATTCGGGAGACGAATGGGTTCGAATCCCACCGCTGGCTGTCCTAAAAATGTTTTTTGTGGTTTTCCACTTTTACTTACAGGCAAATGCCGGGACAGTTGCAATTCATAGGCCAAAACCGATTCCTACCTCCTTACCCAATTTCGTTCGCTATATTCATTACATCTAATTAGCTCCTCAACTGACGTTGGCGATAGGAAGGACCACCGCCGGTAAAACATGTCATAAAATTTTATCTCACCTCATCACCTCCCGCGTATCAGGAAACGGGTCTAAGGGGTAGACATATATAAGCAAATTACGAAGTGGACACATAAGAAAATGTTAAGTCATTTCACAGAAATTTCATCACAATTGCCGTAAGAATACTGGAGAAATCAAGGAGCATATACTGAGCGGTCACACTCAACTTATGAAATAACCCTTCTCCAACTGAGCAGCAGTACGTGGAAAAGGCATTCACCATTTTAATGAACAGTTATAATCCGTGAGTGAAAGCCACCAAAACACGAAAGTAGCTAACCAAAGAACAAGGTAAGAAATTACGCTTTGGCAACTTTAATTATAACAACATGATGAGGAATAAAAAGAAAATTTCAAACCACGTTTAAGATTGCCACTTTATGAAGGTAAGTTTTTATCGGCCTACCAATACTAACATAGAAACAGGATACGTTGGTTTATTCAGAAACAGGGAGTCGCGAACGAAAAATATTTGCCTTCCTATGGCTTAGTTAACAGAAGAAATCCTTCAGTTGGCATAGTGCAAGAAAATGTTGATATAAGCGACCACCAGGTTTCGGCAAATGAATGAGGTGACGAGGTTGAGAAAAGTATTTATAGAGAAAGCTGTTTATATTCGATCGTAACAATTTCTAAGTATATGGTAGCAGCAAAGGATCTTAGAGGTCGACGCTAATTAGGAACTAACATTTAGAGGCCCCATGAAGAAGAAAAAGTATGTGGTACGATAAATCATTAAGTTGCTCCATAAAGAGGGATCGTGGAAATGCTTCATCTATCCAGAATGGGTACCACAATGAACGCCAAAAACTGTAGTTACACTCAAGCTAACAAATTAGAAACCGTAAATAATTAAAATGGATTGTATATTTTTCTGATTACTTAAAACTTCCGAAACCATGTAGACAAAAAATGCCGCATTGGTTGACATTTCACACAAATAGAGAGATTACATGATTTTCGAGATTAATGAAATTGATATTCTTCATAAGTGGGGTTTCAACTTCGAAGAGGCTAACGGGGTGGTAAATCCTCTTCCACTCTCTATCGACCCACCTAGTCAATGGCACGTGATCCCTACATTCGCATCACTCAACAAAGTAAAGGCCACGTCGAATAAAACCAAACTTTGCATGGCTCAGGAAATCGGTTATTCTTTTAAAATGTCTCAGACGAATCTCCATCTAAACAGGCAAAATATCTGTTACCAGTTCATTAATTTAATTTTCCCATAAATGTCAGCTAGACGGAGGATAGTTTCAGACTACAATTAAAGGTTCATTGCTTCATTCCCCATGTACTCAGTATGCGCGACATCTGATAACCTGCGTTGCTGTGGTGTTTGTATTCGTGTGCGCCAGCAATAAATTGAGGGTTCCAACTGGAAATCTAAGTGACCTTGACCGGAATGCTACTACTGTGGCATTCAACTGTGGGAGCTGAAGTGGGTAACGACAGAAAGGCAGTTCTGGGGCGACCGAAAGAGGGATTCACGCCCGCACTAGGGTGGATGAATCTCATTCCAACCCGCGTACGAGCTAGTTATTGAACCCGAGCCAACAGGGTTGGAAGCTAATATAGCTTACCCCTAGACCACAGCGGCGACTAGTAGCAGATCATTACGCTCAAGCTGGGTTCATTTTTCTCGGCTCACAGAACAGCCAGCTCGCTGTCTGCATTAGCATATCCAAGTCCAGTAAAACCAAACTGTGCATGCCTCAGGAAATCGGCTGTTCTTTTAAAATGTCTCAGCCGAATCTCCATCTAAACAGGCAATACATTTGTTAATCTACAGCACATCTGTTACCAGTTCATAAATGTACTTTTCCCGTAAATGTAAGATAGACGCGAGGTAGTTTCACACTAGAATGTGGGATTCTTCGTTGCTAGAACTATGACACATTTCCCTTGATAAATTAATCCAATCTCTTATTTCTCGTCCTATAAACGAATATTTGACCCAGTTTGTCCTCTTGAATTGTGACCCTTAATATCTTTAAAATCTTAATTCAAGCTTATTCGTCTACTAACGTCATTCAACGCTATCTCTCCACTGACAGCTCGGAACATGCTGCCTAATCCAGTAGGCTCATCTCCTTACTCCGAAGTCTTTCCGGCCCAAAGTTAGCAACATTTCGTAACACTGCTCTTTTGTCAGAAATCACCAAGAACAAATCGTGCTGTTTTCCTTTGTATCTCTTCCATTTCTCGTATCAAGTGGTCCTGGTGTGGGGTCCTACACACTGGAACCATACTCTGCGACATCGTCGAGGAAGGTCGTATCTCGTTCCAACCCGCATACAAGCTAGTTATTGAACCCGAGTCAACATGGTTGGAATCTAATATGCTAACCCCTAGACCACGGCGGCGGCTAGTAGCAGATCATTACCCCCATGCTGGGTTTATTTTTCTCGGCTCACATAACAGCCAGCTCGCTGTCTGCATTAGCATATCCAAGCAACACAATGGGTTCAGTCCAAGCAAACAGAGCAAGGCAGTCAAATATTCAGGTACAGGGCAAACAATGTACTGCAGGAAAGTCGCGCCATTCTCCTCTAGAGCCAAGGGAAACACGTCAAACGACAACGATATAAACAGTATGAATTGACAAACCAAGTAAATTCGCAAGGAAGGTTAAACAAATTTGGGGATAGACGCTAGAAGGCTTTCTCGCGAGCTGCTATGTAATTTTACATCATCACCAATACAAAATACTATATGGCAAACGGGAAATGCGAGTTCATGAGTGGCGTACGCTTATGCTGCTGCCTCGAAGTATTTCTAACGTTAGGGTCAACTCATGAGGATATGTTGTCTGAGTAGGTATGATTAGCAGTATCATATCCAGAGGCAAGATTTTTTCCCAATAATTTATGCTGGATTTCGCGAAAATGAAGCAAGTTTTCGCTTTATTTCGCGAAATAAGACAGACCCCATCGCTTTAATTTCCCTTTAATCCTTTCCTAAAGTTATTCATAAAAAGTTGAATTCGTGAGATTTGTGAATTATTTGTGTGAATGATAGATAATTAAAGAGATGCAGTATTGATGATCATTCATTATTCCTTACGCAATACTGATTAGAACTATAATATAACCCTAAACAAGATTAATAACAAATTGCCCTTTCACTCTACATGGCCGTAGATTTCACCCTTATATGGCCACACCATGAGGGGATTTTATAGAATATTAACACGAAGAGATACTTCTGTCGAAATGAGAAATCCATATTCTGTCTTCTGTTTCCCTTCACATACGTGATATTAGAATACAATTTCAAGGTCATTATTTTCCATGAATATCGCTGCATTTTCGCACTTATCGCAAAATAAGTAAATTTCGCTTTAAACTGGCGTGTCGCTTTAATTCGCAGTAATTCGCGAAAACAAAATCACAAACTTCTTAACCAGAATCATATGATTCGTTAAGATATCTCAAAATCGCTTCAAAATATTTTTGTCGCATTTATCGTTAGTGCGAAAAAATCTTCCCTTTAATCATATCCAATAGTAAGACAGCGTAGTAGGCCTAGCCTATTGTATACCTAAACATTCAAGGATCGGCATATTAATGGGTGTTATCTACAAAGGTTTAGAATTTAAGAACTCATTAACATCTTGCAAAGAGCGGCAAACGTGAATAATAATAATAATAATAATAATAATGCACTATCTTCAAGTAAGATTGAAAACAGAATACACTGAAGTTGCACTACTGAGAATATACAAAATACCAATGATAAAATTCTCTACTGCTTAATTTCGGAAATAATACATTATAGATTCTAAAATTTATTGGGGACGTGTGTAGTGTACTCGCAATGAAACGCAATCTCCAAAGTTAAGCAACATCAATTATAATTATTAGGCCTATTATTTCGTGTAGTTTTTGCCAGCCTTACTGTAGCCCTTGGAAGACAGACCTTTCGACGACAGAGGGCGGCGTCTGCCATGTATAGGAAACCGAGTGTTACTGTGGAAGAGTGTCGTGTGAGGTGTCTGAGTTGCAGGAATGTTGGAGACAGCACAAAGACAACAGTCCCCGAGCTAAAGGAATTAACTGTTTAAGCATAAAATACCTCGATCCAGTCGGGAATCGAATCCGGTGCCCCGAGGACCCAAGGCCAAAACTTTAACCTGTCAGCCATGGAGCCAGGTAGGTCAATATTTAGTTGCTAATCATTGGAGGAGCGAAAGGAACTGGTCACCTTACTTCAAGTCTAGACTTAGCTGCGGGCATATTACGTAATGAGGCCGAACGTAATCTGAGATTAAAATCTGTTTCAGAAACGAAATGGGACAAGTGTGTTGGATTTGCAGTTGTAATTAATATCATTTCAGGTTAGAGAGTATCGACCCTGGGATATATTACTTTCGATTTGCAATTTCTTTCGAAAAGTTTTGATGTTCTATAAAGCGACAAGGAACCAAGTTCCCTTTACACCAATGAAGACACAATAAGGAATGCAAAGGAAGTCAGGCAGGCAACGCGGCTTGGCTAAGCTTGGAACTTTGCATACAGCACTGCGACACACAAATGTCACATCAGGCGTCCTTTGTCAATGGCATCGTTTCACCAGCCATTTCTCTACGTGAGCAAACATAATAGCAGCAGGAAAGGGCAGCACTACCATACAGATGCAGGACTCGCAATAACATTTGCACCAAGGGTAACGATAATGGTCGAGCGCTTGTACACATTACACCATAATGTCCGTGTTTTCTAGAACAGGGACAGCAAGATATTACCAGAGTTTTACGGTTAAAGGCTCCATGCAACACTCTCAAACTCAACTGGAAATTACTCATTATCACTTCTGCATTACAATATGTATAATCAAATCATTTCGGTTTGTTCTCTTTTATGAAGAGCAAGGCAATCTGCATTAACCGATGAAAGACAACCCAGTAGTCTTCTCTTCATCTAGGCCTACATGTAGAATGGTTTTCAGAGTTCATATACGTAATTAGTGACTAATTCTGCTTATGGAAAGCTTCTTAAGTACTTAAAAGGGTCATATGAGTTCTATAAAGTAATCACACTAAGTGAAGATCCCATATTATGGCAAATATTGTTATTGTTAATTTGAACAGAAAATGGCAAACATGTCATCATATCAGCTCAATACATTAAACAAATATGTTTTCAATTTATCAAAAATAACGAAATACAGAATTACAATTTTAAAATGCATTTATATTTAATAAATACGGTAATAAAGTTACTGATCTGTCCAGCTCCTTGTCAGAATGGAAAGCGTCGAGACCTTCGGTTCAGATGTTCCCGGGTTCGATTCCCGTGCGGGTCGGGAGCATTTGGTTCATTCTCCTGATTCAGCTCACAAAGCTGAACGAACCTTTTCTAACTAGTGTGTCTACAATGTTACCATCAAACGACCAACGTATTTACTTCTTCTTCTTCTTCTTCTTCTTCTTCTTCTTCTTCTTCTTCTTCTTACTCCTTTCCCTTTATGCTCTCGCAGGCGTCGGGTGTATTTACTTAACAACAGTGAAATATCTCCAAGGAACGGACATTAAATTTTAACATGGTACAGGCCAATATACTAATGTATTTTGTACATAGTGAAAATATACGTTAAACTATAGTAAACTATAGATGGCTAAATGGTTAATAATTGGCCAAAACCCAAATAAATAAATAAATAAATTAATTAATTAATTAATTAATTAAACCCTGACTCGGGTCCAAACACGTTCTTTTTCATACGTATACAACACACCACACTGCCAACCACCACGAAAATACACAATAGTGAATACATTCCTTCCGTACAGGATTGGTATCCGGCCCATACGCATAGGCCCAAATCCACATTTGTGACAGTTCGCATCCGCGACCCTACCACGTTGTGGGAAATGCGGAAAGAGAAAGAGAGGAAGGAAGTTATTGGTTTAACATCCCACTAATTACTTTTACTGTTTTCGAAGACGCCGAGGTGCCAGAATTTAGTCCCGCAAGATTTCTTTATCGTGCTGGTAAATCTACCGACACGAGGCTGACGTATACGAGCACCTTCAAATACCATCGGACTGAGCCGGGATCGATCCAGCTATCTTGGGCTCAGAAGGGCAATGTATACCGTCTGAGCCACTCAGTCAGGCGTATTTAAATTTCTAAATGAACGCAAGACCATAGTTGAGCTGTAACGAGTCCTACTCCTTCACACTGTGTTCCCGAGAGAGCAGGTTCGACCCTGGCCGATGTCCTTGATATCTGAATGTGTTAAATACAACTTCATGTAGTTGACTTCCGATACGTTACATAATTTCCAATGAGACAACATTCTGACACCTCTATGTCTACTAAAATCTACAGCACCGGGCGAGGTGGCCGTGCGGTTGGGGTCGGGCAGCTGTGAGCTTGCATCCGGGAGATAGTGCGTTCGAACCCCACTGTCGGCAGCCCTGAATATGGTTTTCCGTGGTTTCCCAATTTTACACCAGGCAAATGCTGGGGCTGTACCTTAATTAAGGCCACATCCGCTTCCTTCCCACTCCTAGCCCTTTCCTATCCCATCGTCGCCATAAGACATGTGTGTCGGTGCGACGTAAAGCCACTAGCAATTGAAGGGACATTATTATTATTATTATTATTATTATTATGATCAAGCGATACATATTACCTTTACCCCGTACCTGTACCACCGCGTTTGTGTATGAATTGTCCAATAACATTCGTTATACTCTTTTTGCAGGATATTCTGCTGCATTTCGTAAGCTTGTCATCACTCGTCCCTTCAGCGCTACAGTATCTGCCGAAGAGTACATCACTTCCTTCTCCGCACAGGAAGAGTTCATGTGCAATTTTATGTACTACGCTATCACACCTGTCTTTAGAGTAATGAGCTGCAACTCTTGTCATCGATAAGCAAGTTAATTTTACGCTCCAGAATCAGTAAGCACATGAGACAACCTCCTAACTGACCTCAAACGCAGGCAACTTCCGCACAATAATCTACACAGAAAAGCTTTCCAATATCATGAGTTTAAAAGTTTTTAGCTTGCCTTTTATTAAAGATAATATACATTTTTACTCACGTTAACTTCCCAAAATTAAGCTATATGAACTCGTTTGAGGGCTAATAACGACAGTGATCGCCAACGTCAGAGGGGCCTGATATGGTACTGTGAGGAAGAAGAAACTTGGAACACGGAATACGAATGTATCTGGCATGAAATTCGCAAGAGTTAGCACGGGAGAAGCAGTAATACAAGTGTATAACAAGCTGTGGGTTTTAAAAAGCCATGCTTTCGCTTCTCCGTGACAGAATACTATTCCCTGCAATCTAACAATACTTCCAACATTTCTGGAAGTATGCTTCATATTTTACGATTTAAAATAAAATTACTCGCGTTTAAAACAAACTTAATTAGACAAAACCTCACATTCAAGAGGCAATAGCAATGAAATATGGCATATTCAAGCAAACAAATTTATTAGAAAAGGGGCTTGGTTTTAATTCCGGACTCAAATAAATTAAACATGTAATGCACGGCGATAACACAGTCTTTGGAAGTCTTTATAGGTTCGTATACACGCACGAGCGGCGGCGCCTTCCATTTACGGCCTGAAAGCTTAAAGGCCTTAATCCATTTAACATGCAAAGAGCTTTTTAGGGCGGCACAGGCACGTAAGGCTGGCAGCGGCGTCACGGTGCGCACAGATTGCTCACCAGCCTTTTTGTCCCTTCGCCACTTCAATACCTCCCGCTATCCGTAAGGAATTTGCTCGCACAAGCCCGCCATTCCGGCTGCGCATCAGCTCATTTATGACCATCAGAAAGTAGTTTTATGCACAAGTGACTTCACTGAAAAAATATTTCTTGCTTGAATGGCATCCGCAATATTAATTTCTAACCACCTGTTCCCGAATATCATTGTAACTCCTCCCAAGACCTTCTCAACTTAAATCAAACACATCTGTAGGTCTAAAACTGAAAGAACAGTGAATACAAAGACTGTCATTGGTCTATGTGTAGCCCCAAAATACAATATATCTTATGATTTTACGAATAGCAATGTTCTAAGTACGAAGAAAAATGAGCCGCACCCAATCGAATGAAAATGGGCAGTGTGTGTGTGTGGTGTGCGGATTATTTAAATGTCCATCCTGTCACAAACTCCAGCTATACTGATCTTATGATATTTGTCCTCCTACCATTAAGCATTCTGTTTGCTGTCATTTCTTGATGGGTAGAGTGCTTTTATATCCATCTCTTGACACAGGCCAGAGAAAAATGTAGCTTCCACTGATGTCCCAGTCTCGTCCATGGCTGTGACAGTATGGAAGCTACTGGAATACGCGTAGTGCTGAGTAATGACATTCAGAGCACAACCAGTGCGTCTGAGTGTTATGAAAGGTGTTGTTCATAGGGTTAGTTATGCTACAGTAGCACTGTCTGGCCCAGTGAGGAAAGAAATGGCAAACTATCTCACTCCTCGCCGTGCCTCGTACGTCTCATTTTGGTACTGCCATTGATTTTTGTGGTTTTCCTATAACTGCATAGCCTCTGGTGGTGCTATTTGAGGATCCAACCATCCTCTGGGCTGATGACCTAACAGACGGACCATTAAGCATACAGGTTATGACTTCAAATTCGCTCACTTAACACGTCACTGGTCTCGAATCAATAACAAGCGGACCAAGAAATATATACTTTTCTGAAATTTGACCCAGCTTCCATGAACAGTGATTCTACCACAAATCAAATTCCTCTCACACCGGCCATTGTTAGTCGATAAAGCGTATACTGAGGAGTATACATAATGATGGTGGATACTATAATCTGATTCTTCACTACTTGCGTACATTAATTAATCACAAAACTACCTTACTACAATCTGCTCCACAGTTTATAACAGCTACAGATAAATTATTTGCAATGTCTTGGAATGTTCTATGTAATTCGCATTATTTTAGTAATAATAGAGTAGTTCAATGCTCGTAATAATGTAACACAGTTTGTACTATTTCCGTTGTTTCCAAGAGAGGAGAGCTTTGCATGGGGCCGCCCGTATAGCTTTACCGCAAGGGGCGAAGGGACGAAGCCCATTAATCTCCTTCTAGGGGGTCGATGGCACGTTGTGCTGCAAGTAAGGAACCAGAAAAGCACTGAGGTCGCTAGTCATAATGGAGTGAGAGTTCCCGACGCACCCATTACAAACGCATATGTCACTGTTTTTATGCTTGGAATAAATTATTTACTGAGTACTTAAATCTGTGTATGTAGGATTTAAAATACGGCTGGACTGATAGACGTACTGGAATGCAAGTCAGATTTATGTTCCATCAATAAAGTTTCAGTGTTACCATTTCTGAATTTTCTTCAAATCAAAACGATAATTACTGCGCTTCCTAGGGTCATATGAAGGCAGTGTGATTCGTTCGCCCGACCGCACTTCAGCACTGAACTACAGGATTACTTGTAACTCTTGAGCATGTCCTAAACTCACATGAGGAAGTATCTTAACAGGTCGCGGAAGGTTACAATGTAAACACTGTGTGAAAATCATTCCTGTCGTTTCATTTCGTGGCCATCGCGTCTTTTACACAAAATGGGAGGAGGAAGCACATCCACCACAATCTTCGTGACTAATGATAAGCACTACTATCAGAAACATTCGCTCTCAAGAAGAAAATGAATAGTTACTGGACGAAAGGAAACAGCGTCTCTCTTCGATTCCTTAGCTCCCTTTTCTCTCGGTTCGACTATCAGGACACACCTAAAAATCGCTCAGTGCGCTTCACGTATTATTTTCTAAAAAACGCCTATAACTTTTAGAGTTCAAAATTAGAAAGTTCGTGTTTATGTTTTATACCGTACAGCACGAAACACGCGAGAAATATAATCGAAAATCTAAAATTAAATCTTTATCATTCTTCGTATGAAAAATATAGTAGTATTCTATAAGTTATCCGTACTACTCGTACGTACTATGTATAACTGTGGTCTATTTGATATTTCATTTGTATCCAAACTAATACTCCTCCCAGCAGTTACGAAATAATGTATAGCCTGTGTTCCAGTCCCTCTTTCCCTCGTTCGACTTCCATGTACATTCGTGTGCACGCGAAAGAAGAATCGCACACTTCTAAACTGCAAGAATAAAACATCAGCAGGATTGGTATAAGTAATTCTGCATAAAATAAAGGGGTAGGAATTTGAAATAAGACATGAAATCTACTATTACTTTGTACTACCTGAGTAGCTTAATCTTAGTTTGAATGCATCTGTGGTAATTGCATTTTCGTTACATGAGTCACAGCTGCAATAATATGCTTTAATACCCCACTAAATACATGACTGCTTGTAATCTAAGCGTTTCTATCAGGACTCCAGTGCAAATGCACCACAATATTATCCCATTCCCCAGTGCCAATAACGGTAATATACTGAGTGGTAATTGAGATGTTAGCGTCTTGCCGGAAAAATTCCAGACTGAGATTGAATTGAAGACAGTTTTGAAGAGTAAGAGAAGCCAAATTTGTGACAGGCTTCACTATAAGCCTGACTGTTATTTATACAGTTTTCCGAGTTAAAAGAGAAAACTAATTGTTCGAGTGCAATAAACGGTTGAATTGTGTAATTGTTAGAACGTCAAGCAATACGAAATGAATAATATAATGTTAAGTTCTAGAGATAAATTTAAATATTCGATTAAAATATGAGTTACATTTCCTCTAAACTAAAAATGAACAAAGCTTTCTTTGAGAGGAGCAGAAACGATATAGGCCGTTAAATAATTTATAGTACATGAGAATTCATTAGGGCCCCTGTTATGTAGAAACCTGCCTTGCTGTAAGAGTTTCCATTTCCCGCACAATTAAGCACGAAAATTACGGCTCGCCTAAAGGGCGTCATTTCTCCCTAATGTCTTCTCCGGTCCTAGCCTTCACTGCATCAGCGGCCAGCATGTACAATCGGCATGGGTTATTAGGCACTATATTAGCACGGGAGCACGATATTATGCCTCGTTCAGTTCAGAACGTCAGCCGGATCATAATGGTTGCCTTCACTTCGTGTTTTATGACATTAATAATAAGAATATCAGTCCCATTAATTGCTACCTGTTTTACGAGGCCCTAGAATGTTGGAATTTCCCAGGAGATCATTGACGAAACGGAAGCCAATGAAGCAATAATGAGTTGTTTCATACATAACATTTTGAAAATATATAACGTTAATAATGAGCGTTGTGATTATCTGTAATATTAGGTTATAACCAGGGCTAGGATTTTGAAGACATGTCATCTTTTAAATGGTTCACAATAGACATTGCTAACTTGTACAGAAATCCCGATCATAGATCATTGATTGTAGAAATGCTAATTCATTAGGTCATTTTTATCACTTTTTGCCATTTCGTATTTTTAGGTCATTTTCTAAAATGATTATTAATAGGTCAACTTGAAAATAGATGCAATGGGGTCTTCTCTTTCTTCCTTTGCTACCGCTTTTTCCCCCCCACACCTGTGGGGTTGCGGGAACGAACTGCGTTGCACCTGTGAGTTGGCCCTGTTTTACGGCCGGATGCCCTTCCTGACACCAACCTTATATGGAGGGATGTAATCACTATTGTGTGTTTCTGTGGTGGTTGGTAGTGTGGCATGTTGTCTGAATATGATGAGGACAGTGTTGGGACGGACACATACACCCAGTGCCCGAGCCAAAAGAATTAATCAGAACCGATTAAAATCCCCGACCCGGCCGGGAATCGAACTCGGGACCCTCTGAACTGAAGGCCAGTACGCTGACCATTGAGCCAATGAGTCGGACAAAATAGATGCAATGAGTATGGTATGAAAATTAGCCTTTCGAAGACTAAATTGATGTCAGCATGTAGGAAATTGAACAGAACTGAATGTCAGATTGGTGATACAAAGCTGGCACAGGTAGATAATTTTAACTACTCAGGTTGTGTTTTTTCCCAGGATGGTAATATAATAAGTGAGATTGAATCAAGGTGGAGTAAAGCTAATGCAGTG